>NC_056461.1:7235983-7308483 GCF_018296145.1 Oncorhynchus tshawytscha | reverse complement strand
CTACTGTAGTAGGATGCCATTTGAATGGAATTGGTGGAGAGAAAGTAGGGCTGCGAGAGAGTGCACAGATTTAAAGCGATGATATTTGAGCGATAGGCTGTTTTAAAAAACTGCAGCTGCAATTTAAAATAATATATAATAATCTTTCCAATTAAAAAATAAGGAGACCCCCCCCCCAAAAGCCAGATGGATACACAGTATGTAAATTAGACTGGCATTCAGTCCTTATACGACTATCATAGGTATCATAGGCTACGCTGCAGCAGATGTAGACAGACCTACCTACCTGTCACTAGAAAAACAGTTACAATGACGAGATGATAGGTCTACCTGCATTGTGAACTGCGCTCCATACTGAGATGCGCCGTCTGTCCCCAGCCTGCTCACTGATGATTTATCATGCAGATAGCGGAGAGGAGCCAGATTTAGACGTGCATGTCATTTCAACAGTTCCGTTTTATGTCATGCTGTTCATATAAATAATGTATCGTCATTTGCCGGTTTCTCAGCTGTTTTTTTTCCTGGAAAAGGGGGTTTGGGCGGGAAATCTTGGTAAATCTCTGTAACCCATTTCCGCTACTCAACTCTAGTCTCCACGCACTCCTTAAATATCTGTGTCAGTGAAGAGCTTGGTGCGTTATGTTAAAAATCAGAGCTCGAATTGAGGGGGTATGTGAGGGTAGTGTGGCTTTTGTTACAGAAAATGGATATAGTCATAGGCCACTTGTTAGTTTAGGAGTTTTGATCTATAAGAAGGCTTTAGTGCACAATGCTTTATGCTTAAAAACAAGCTGCAAATGTCTATGGTATTCAGAGGCTGCGCTACAACCTCCTATAGGAGACACAACATTGACTTTGCTTGGGAAGTAGCCTAATGTGTGATTCTGTCACAATCAATTGATGTTAGACGTTTTAATAGGCAATTAAACAACATACTGACTTTAAATCAGCAAGCCAGGTAGCCAAGAAGAAACATTAATTATTATTTCAAGACTGTAGCCTGCCATTTAAGAAACCTATTGTGAAGTATGTTATAAACGCAACATGTAAAGTGTTGGTCCCAACTTCCATGAGTTGAAATAAAAGAGCAGAGAAATTTTCCATACACACAAAAAGATTATTTCTCTCAAATGTTGTGCACAAATTTGTTTACATCCCTGTTAGTGAGCATTTCTCCTTTGCCAAGATAATCCATCCACCTGACAGGTGTGGCATATCAAGAAGCTGATTAAACAGCGTAATCATTACACAGGTGCACCTCGTGCTGGGGACAATTAAAAGCCAGTCTAAAATGTTCAGTTTTGTCACAACACAATGCCACAGATGTGTACAGTTGGCATGCTGACTGCAGGGATGTCCCCCAGAGCTGTTTCAAGGGAATGTAATGTTAATTTCTCTATCATAAGCCGCCTGCAAAGTCGTTTTAGAAAATTTGGCAGTATGTCGAACCGGCCTCACAACCGCAGACCATGTGTTATTGCGTTGTGCGGGCGAGCGTTTTTTTTTTATGTCAATGTTGTGAACAAAGTGCCCCATGGTGGCGGTGGGGTTAAGGTATGGGCAGGCATAAGCTACGGACAATGAACACAATTGCATTTTAAATAGATGGCAATGTGAAAGCACAGATACCGTGACGAGATCCTGACGCCCACTGTCGCGCCATTCATCCGCCTCCATCACCTCATGTTTCAGCATGATAATGCACTGCCCCATGTCGCAAGGATCTGTACACAATTCCATGGCCGGCATCATCAGACATACCACCCATTGAGCATGTTTGGGATGCTCTGAATTGACGTGTACAACGGCGTGTTCCAATTCTCTGCAATATCCAGCAACTTTGAAGAGGAGTGGGACAACAATCCACAGGCCACGATCAACAGCCCGGATCAACTATGTGAAGGAAATGTGCAGCGCTGCACGAGGCAAATGGTCACACACACCAGATACCGACTGGTTCTCTGATCCACACCCCTACCTTTCTTCTTTAAAAAAAAAAAAAAGGTATCTCTGACCAACAGATGCAGATCTGTATTCCCAGTCATGTGAAATCCATAGATTAGGGCCAAATGAATTTAAATTCAGTATATGATAATGGGGTATTCTTTTTCACCTCTACCCTCGTCTGTGGTCTGTAAATCCACAACCTTCCGGCTACTTTGGCTTCTAATGCTTACAAAAGGAATAACAGTTTCTAAAACTCTCCTAGGAGTAAAAACGGTAGGTTCTCTGCTATGTGATTTCATTATTATTTTGGGTTTCGGGGAGGGTCAAAATGTATTTTACTGAAGAGAACATCTGATTTTCTCCAGGTATCCATTATAAGTCTCAGTCCCTAACAGGATTACAAATGAAGATACAGTTGCCTAGCGAAACTATCTGGTGACCAACTAAAGTTTTTGTTATAACGCTTGCCGAGCTGGTGAGTGAGATTGACTCAGCTTTCTGGGTGTTAAGAGAGGTCGCCAACATACAGATGATACTCCTCCTCTGTGGAGGAGTTGAGGCACTTGTCAATCTCTGTCCCAGTCTCGCTCGATCCTGTTGTTTGTTTCCCCAAAGTCTGTACCTGTCGTCTCTTAAAGACAAAACATTTTATTTAAAAATCAGTCAATCAAAAAAGATGTCCATAAAACTCTGGGATTATGATCCACAACAAGCTGATCAACTACGTTCAGAACTCTCCTCCAGTTCCTTTGATTTCTACTGACCTCTTCTGGTCTACAACTAGTAGTGCAGCTTCAAACTCCATTCCAGAAAAACACCATTCAGAACAAAGGAGGCTGTGGAGTTGACTTTAGGATTTTATTTAGCGTTAATACAATATACAAAACAAACTACTCAACATGCAACTTGAAGGAGAGACAGAGCTTCTGTACAGTAAAATGAAATTCAGGGCACCAGCTGACCAGTCGTCAAACTTTACAAAATATACAAACATCATAAAGACTGCTCACTTTCTTTAAATAACTTCAATTTATTCCAGTCAGAAATGAGCAAAACCAATTTCATATTCATTCTCAGTGTTTTCTACTACATACTTGTGTCATTGATTCAAAAAGTACAAGTTAAAGCCACAGTCCATCTCAAAAGATGCACAGTTCACGTCGCTTACTTCCCCCGACGGACTCTCTCACATTAAGCAGTTGATGCATTTTCCCCCCCATTTGTTTTCAAGCCAACAAATTATTAACAGGAGCATTCAGGTGCCATTCGTTTAGATTTTCAAAAGAGGAAGAACAACATTGTAGCTCAGCACAGAAACAGTCTCTCACACGCAGGCGCACACACTTTCACAGGCATAAACTCAAGACACTAACAAACCTCGGAGAGATGACTATCGGTCTAAAAGGAAAACAGGAAGATCTATATATAGGTATTAAAAAAACAGAGCATTAAAAAAAAAATAGCTGAAAAACACAACAGGTATCCTGCAGCAACAGAACGGAAGATCTCAGCATGTCTCTGCCCTGCCCACAATAGCATTCAACTGAACAGCCAGTTATCCTTGTTAAGACTTCACTTTGACTGACACACACACACCGGTTTTACACTCAAAACAAGGCAGCTAGAGCTTATGCATGACCTTCTCGACCAACATGATGATGAATAACATACAACTAAGAGGATGACGCACAGAACAAAAAGATAAACAAGCCACTCTCGGGATCAGAAGGCCTAAAACACTTGGGGGAGGGGGGGGGGAAATTGCTCCTTTCACTCAATCATACAATGAATACTCAGGCTATCAGCGTCGACACATCCATGCAGCATAGACCAATGATATTACTGGGAGATTTCGCCTGTTCTTGGAGCGTTTGGAGACACAGGGATTACTGGACCGGTTCAGTTTAATGCACAGCATTTTAACTTCAAAACAAGACCGTTTCGTTCACTCACAAACCATAGACTTCTATAATACAGAGAGGCGTAGACCAGAGCAGTGTCCTGTAGATCAGCAAGCTCGGTCATGCACGTAAAGAGCACTGACTGAGGTACTGTATATATCCCCGGGTAGAAAACCTAGCCTAGAGATGAGCCAACTCTCTCTCACTGGAGTCAGTTGTTAGTATACAGCTCAGCTAGCATACATTTGCAGGTCTGAAAGCATCGGGTTTGGGGGTGGGGGGTCTTTGTATACATACGTGCGTGTGTGATGCGGTGTCTACGTGAAGTGCAACGTTACCACTAAAGCAAGGGACAAGGATAGAGGCTATGACATTTAGGTCGCTGTCATCTGGTTTCTTTGTTTATATTATAAAAAATTGTTATTGAGAACACAAGATGTTATCAAAAGGCAAGACTTAAAAGCTACTACGACATGGCTGTGAGGGAAAAAAAATCTAACCAAGACACCGAACCTGATTTCTGAGACACTTCCTTGTTTAGAACACGGATGGGTTTACACTCGCTTCTTGAGATTAATCAGTCTAGACGATTCTTGAGGTGACAACGTTGGACTGCGCAGCACTCAAACACTACCAGGTCTCACCACCAGAGGGCAGACTGGTGACCACTGACTGGTGGCCATATCCGCCTGACTGGCGCAGGGTTCAAAACAAGTGTTGTTGTTTTTTTCATTAAGTGTTAAACATTTCTAACAGTACTTGGTTAAATCCAGTGAATAAATGAGTCGTGTACGTTTATGGATAGCTACAGCCATTTGAGTCTTGGTGAAGGGAATTGACTTGCATCAGAGGGAGTGACAGAAACTGGATGTGGAACGTACACAATGTATAGGCCTCGGCATTAACATATAGAGAGACACATATTCACACACGCGCACACACACACACTTCAAGGAAAGTTTGCAAACACTTGTATAGTGACATGACTAAGTGGTGTGGGGTCAGACAGACACAGGACAGGAGTGTTTTAATAAAGACACTAGGGTGAGCGGAGTTACAGCCCTCAGGGCAAGATGAGAGGCGGGGCTTGGTGGATGAAACGAGAAGGATAAGACGGTGATGTCCTAAACCTCTAGATTCCACAGGATGTAGATCTGCACTGGGAGGAACTGAATGAAACGACTTAAACACCAAGCCTCTCACTTCCTGCTTTCATCTACTATGACATCAGTGGGCTCATCCTTCTAGGTCTCATCCAGAGAGAATGATAGAGGCCTCTATTGGCCAAAAGCCCATTTTAGCATGGGCAGCGCCATTGAGTGCATTTTAAGCCAGGGGAGGGGGGTTCTACTAAGCTATATGGAATTATTTTCAGAGGTCATACCAAGGATCACTTTGCTATTTGATTTTGACATTTGAAGACCCCTTGAAGTATATTTTTTATTTAAAAAATAAATTGAGCCTTTGTGCTTAGCCCATACAAACTGATTGAATATCATTCACTATATGGAACAACAGTCACCCCCCCCAAAAAAAAATCTAAAGAAAGTTTGTGTCTGTCCTATATCAGAAATATGTTTTTTTTTTATTACATGCATTAAACCCCTTATTTTTGGCACTAAACAGTCTCCATATATACTTCCAGAAAAGTTTTAAACTTGTACCGGGGAACCTTTAAGACGAGTCTTGTGAGGCCTGTGGGCGTCCTAGAGGGGTATTGTTCCGAAACTGTTCGGAATCTACAGACAGAAGTTGGCAGATCGGCTGTACCGACCTTAGACGAGGCCCAAGATGGTTTGGGGGGGGGGGGTCGTAGAGCAAAACACCATTGTGTTTGTGAGAGTCCCATCTTTACATAGATTGGTTTGGACTAGAAAACTTTCGGATGCTACGGACGATTTTGTGAGCAGAACCATTTTCAGGACGTCTCTTGGTCGGACAAACGCCGCTCGAGCTCCATCACCTTTCACTGCAGATGCGGCAGTGTGGCATGGGCGCATGCGGTGGACTGAGATGCATCCAATACACCATCTCCCAAGCTTAAACTGACACATTTTTACGGGGATTATTTTATTATGCTTATTATGTTAATGCTAATTAGATTTCCGTGGGGGTGCGGACATCGAAATAAGGGGGTTAAAGAAATCAAAAAGTAGTCAACTGGGTCTGTATTTTTTTTATGGGTTGTAGCCTCAATGGCGCTGCCCCATGCTGTCACAGACGACTACAACGCCACAGATACAGAGACGAGCCCTCTACCTCTCTCTATGGTCTCATCCTAGTCATGCGGGTAGAGCTAGGTTGGGAGGGCAGGGAAGCTTGAGCTCAGCTCGGGGGGGGAATTGGACGGAGTGAAGAAATAGGGCGGGCTCCGGGGGCCAATCAGATCTGTTGCTTGAAGGCTCCGCTGGCGGCGTTGGAGGCGGCGGTGGCAGCGGCGGTCTGGACCGTCTTGTTGGCCATGACGCCCGTGGCGAACTCGGCCTGGGCCTTCTCAAAGCTGGCCCCTGTGGTGCGGTACATGCCATGGACCTGGAGGGATAAGAGGAGGGACAGAGCAGGGGAGAGGGAAGGAGGGAGAGCAACGAAGAGGAGATTATTGAAATGAGGTCTATGAATACCCCAAGTGTTTCTTCATCTCAAAGAACGTGTGGGATGTTCTGATGCCTTGGAGTCTAATCTTCACAAACCTGGTGAACAGCCGAGTCGCAGTCACACCTTATTGATTATGATGACGGATTGTGTGTGTGTGTGTGTGTGTGTGTGTGTGTAGGGGGGTACCTTTTTGAACATAATGAGCGACATGGCAGCCAGGGCAGTGAAAAGAGCAGCGATGAGGATCATGATGATGCCAACAGGGATGCTCTTATTCAGGCCAGTCAGAGCGGAGATCCACCCGCTGTTGGAGAGAAGGACAACCAGAGAGAGGATACTAGGTACTGAATCTCTAGCCATAAACAGGGTGAACAACGTAGAGTCTGGGTGATGTCAGAGAACCGTGTCGCCATGTCACTTCCTGTTAAAGTCTGCGACAGTGACTGCCCTCACCTGGCGCCCCAGCCGGAGATGCCGATGGACTGCATCACGTGAACGCCAAACTGACAGATGTACACGAAGAAGAATACAAAGAAACGGAACGAGCTGTCACTCCTGGAGAGAAGAAGACACCGCCGTTTAATGAACGACATCGGAGTGTGTGTGCATGTCTGTGCGCGCGCGCTCGTTTCTACACCCACCTGAAAGCTCCGTAGAGGGGTCTGTACCAGCAGACGAAGGAGCAGGGGGTGAAGATCATGAACCAGAGCATGGCCAGACCAAAGTCCACTCCCCTGGATGCATCCACACAGAACCAGGCCAGACAGCCAAACATGTTGGCGAACAACGTCCCTGTGTGGACTTGAGGGGAACGACAAACACAATACCTCTGATCAGTTTAAATTAAAACGTTGCAGATGGAAATGTAACAGAGCAGATAGAAATGCCTGTTGTGTAGAATAGAGATGTGCATCAGCTCTCTAAGTTACATTTCTATGTGAAAGGGAGAGAGAGGGTGCTTGGTACAGGTCCTTTGCCGCATCCCATTCCATCTCTATCTGAAAGGGAGGCCCTGATAGGCTACGTCAGGGCCCTGCAGGACAAGGAAAGATGGCCGCTCAATAATTGAACACCACGGAGCCTGGTGGTGCGCGGACGCAGTCAATTAAATAATTCACACACTGAGCAGAACTCTACCTTGGGGCTATAACAACGGCAGGCCTCTGGGCATTGTGGAGAGTCTGGTGCGCTGCAGTCTACAGACACTTTGGCATATAGCTACAGCGGCAGGACTCTGCACCATACTGAGGCATCTAACACTCACACTCTGGGTGAGAGAGAATACATAACGTGTAGGTAGAGGAGAGTGGGGGGGGTGAGAGCCACAAAGAGGGTAGAGCGAGGACAAGTGAGAGATCAGAGAGAAAGATGGCACGGCGTCAAGACAGGTTGGAACTCCCTGTGCCTCCACCCCCCCACCAGTCACCTGACCTGGTCACATAACCAACCACATGACCTAACCATGTGGGGATGGAATTCCAAGCTGTGCTATTGGCCCATGTCTAATACATTTCCTTTATAATCCTGCTCAATGGCCTTTTCATATTTAACAGACTGGCTGTCAAGCAAAAAAATATATATAGATAAAATTTTAAAAAATGGAGATAAGTTTTTTCCCAAAGCTGACGACAAAACTCAGAGGTTCAGGCATATTGAAAGAACAATTCTAAAGAATTCTACATTTACCATACTAGTGTCCGTTTTCCGACGTCACAAGCACTGAGCGGGACGGGTGAGGGGGGGGAGCAGATGACTTGACAAGAGGGCAGAGGTCACTCACACATCCAGATGTAGTACATGATCTTGACAGTCTTCTGGAACTCCACAGGGATGTCCACAGTGATGTCGTGGTAGAAACAGGGGCCCACGGGGAACTTCTCCGGGAGAGGCGGCCAGTTGTTTTTCCTACCTGAGCCAGAGAGAAAGGGAGCAATGCTTGAATGATTCTGCCAAACATTGCGTGAAGGTTTGGGCCTGACAAAGCTTCTAGGTAGTTTGCGCGCAAGACCATTGGTTGAATGATGTGTGAAGGTTGGTGCCAACCTCCTGATGTGCTGAGCGACTGCATCTCTCTCTCGCGGCGGTCTAGCTCGGCGGCCTTCCTCTCCAGCTCTTCCTGTCTCCTCAGCAGCTCTGTAGCCGCCCACGCCTGCTCCTACACTCACACACACACACACACACACACACACACACTAACATTACACTAAACCAACAAGCGATATACAGTACAGAGAGATGTTATCCAGGCTAGATCACATTCCACATGGCTGATAAGTTGGATTTGACCGAAAACATTGAACTTCAAGTCAACTTGAAACTGACATTGAGGCAGCTGACTTTTTGTTTTAGTAATGTGTGTGTGTGTGTTCAGCAGACTACTGTATCAGCACACAGCACAGTCCCAGTAGTCGTCTCCACCTCCTCTCTTTCCATGCGATTCAGAATAATTGACACTCCGCTTTTAATTCGACTAAAGGCAGATCGCTGTGCAGGCTTCGCTAGTGTGTGTGTGTGTGTGTGTGTGCCCCAACTCTACCAAGCAACAACTGCAGGAAGTAATGGCTGTATTTGATGTCACGAGCCACACTACTGACAAAATGCTGCCCAATGCAACTTTTTTATTCATTTATTTTATTTAACTAGGCAAGTCAGTTAAGAACAAATTCTTATTTATAACGACGGCCTACCCCTGGCCAATTGTGCGCCGCCCTATGGGACTCCCAATCACGGCCAGTTGTGATACAGCCTGGAATTGAACCAGGGTCTGCAGTGACACCTCTAGCACTGAACTGCAGTGCCTTAGACCGCTCCGCCACTCGGGAGGCCCCAATCGTTAAAAGGTAGGAAGATTTTTTCAATAGGGCAAGGGACAGGATAGTAGGTCACATGCCTTATTGCCAACTTCTTAGTTGCAGCCTAGGTTGAAGATGACAGCGGTTGAGACAACGGGATTCTCTGTCACAAACAGCTTTTACTAGAGCACGCCACGCTCTGTGGGGAGAGCCTGCTGACAAACCCACCAGAGCATGGTGTGTGTGTGTGTGTGTGTGTGTGTGTGAGCGCGTGCATGGTGTTTCTATGGAAATGCAACGCTACATTGAGCCCTATTTCTTCAGAGGGGTGGAATAGCATGGCGTGAAAGGGTAGAACAGGATGTGAGGCACGTGTGGGGTACCTGTGACTGCGAGTATGCAGGAGGTTCTTCAGTAGGCTTCATGATGGCTGGTTGTGTGTTGGTGGTGGTGGTGGGGGGGGGCGGCAATTTAGGCGCTGGGCCAGGGTGGACCTGGGAGGGACAAAAAAATAAATAAATAGCCAGCGTGGGATTGTTAAAATGTAGCTGTCTCAAACCGTACCCTATTCCCTATGTAGTACAAGCAAACAAGTGTAGCTTGGGTCAAGACAATGTAGTGTACTGAAGGGGGAATAGGGTGTGAACAGCGAAGCAGACACAGTCCGGCATCAGCATCTTCAACCGTTCTTCCGGAACAGAAGCTTTTGAGGGACGAAAAAACATAATTAACACCTGTCATCTGGAACTACGTCACCATCGGTCCTTATCAGTGCTTCTGTTTTGCTCTCACTTCAATTCAAGGGGCTTTATTGGCATGGCAAACATATGTTCACATTGCCAAAGTAAGGGAGGTAGATAATATACAAAAGTGAAATAAACATTAAAAATGAACAGTAATCATTGAACTCACAAAAGTTCCACAAGAATAAAGACATTACAAATGTCATATTATGTCTATATACACACGGTGTTGTAACGATGTACAAATGGTTAGAGTACAAAAGGGAAAGTTAATAAGCATAAATGGGTTATATTTACTTGTTTGTTCTTCACTGGTTGCCCTTTTCTTGTGGAAACAGGTCACAAATCTTGCTGCTGTGATGCACACTGTGGTATTTCACCCGGCACATATGGGAGTTTAAGTATATCAAAATCAGGTTTGTTTTTTAAATTCTTTGTGGATCTACATAATCTGAGGGAAATATGTGTCTCTAATATGGTCAAACATTTGGCAGGAGGTTATGAAGTGCAGCTCAGTTTCCACCTCATTTTGTGGGCAGTGTGCAAATAGCGACCTTTCTCAATAGCAAGGCTATGCTGACTGAGTCTGTACATAGACTGCTCTCATCAATGGTGTCTCTCACACCTACCCGCCACCTCTCCTCTCACACTATGCAGTTGTAGGGCAGCCCTCGAAGTGACTTATCAACTGTATGCAGGATTTTCCACTGTGTTGATCTCACCAACCCCCATTGTCTCACCTCTGAGAAGCAGAGGTTACATCTTGTAGGTCTGATATCTGATTGGAGGTTAACTTTACAGTAATGCTATTGGTCAACAAATCAGATTGAATCCAAACAACTCAAATGCTTATAAAAAGAGTATTAGATTCATTGTTGTTTCTATTACGTGTTCCTGACTTGCTGTGGTGAGATCCCTGTCTCTCCCATGAGCAATTTTTAAAATTGTATTAACTAGGCAGGTCAGTTAAGAACAAATTCTTATTTACAATGACGGCCTACCAGGGAACAGTGGGTTAACAGATTTTTACCTTGTCAGCTCGGGGATTCAATCCAGTAACCCTTCGGTTACGGTCGTCCCTCTCATTCGTTCTCTGATCATGTTTAGAATAATGCCTTGTAATCATTTACAACTTCAGCTTTATGCCTTGAATGTGAATCCATTCATTTAGCGAAGTAATTAAATACACTTGTATTTAGAATTCCATTCTCAGACATTTTTCCCATTGCCTATTACTGTAACGCGACCCCAGCGTTCCGTTACTGTAACGCGACCCCAGCGTTCCGTTACTGTAACGCGACCCCAGCGTTCCGTTACTGTAACCCCAGCGTTCCGTTACCCCAGCGTTCTTCCATATTGCTAAAATTATCTTTATGGAGTCAGATACACATTTTAGTAGGCTAATTACGAGTCGCATGTGAGGTTTTACAGTATCCTATATATACACACACACACACACACACACACACACACACACGTCAGATATGACTACACTGTACTCACCGGCTTGGCATCTGTGAAGGGGTTGTACTCTTCCAACCCTGGAGGAGCATTCTGTGTTACTTGGGTCACCGACGGATCCTGCGAGGAGAGGGAACGAGAGAAACTCACTCTTCATTACATATGACACACCGTTCTACAGAATGGATGAGGAGCCTTGAGGGAGTACGTCAACAGGCTACACTCCCGATGTAGTCACCCAAGTCGAAATAATAGACACTCAACTTGACTAGCCTACATGCTGCGTTGCCGCGGTGATGAACGAACTCGGAAGCCAGTCCAGTATGACCTGAACAGGTCTGTAGTGAATGCTAGCCTAGCCTACATGCATATAGCAAGTTCTTTCAACCCATTCTATGACATCTGCTTACGAATCAAGCGCAACAAAACTCAAGGGCAGCACCACCACAAGAATAATTTGCCTAACCCGGCCTCTGGTTTTCAACGGCCAACAAGACAGACAAGTACTTTTCATCTGAAGAAGAGAATACAGACAAATACCCTAACAGCAGGCTGACCTTCACGGTCTATAATCTAGGGCCCGATAAAAATAAATATATTTTTTTTTGCCTAGTTGTGTTTTTTTCCGCTGAATTCCGTTTTTTTCAGGTTTTCCCTCTCAAAAACAACTTTTGTATTTTTTTTTATAACATCACATTTTTTTTCTTTCAAAACATCCACAATGTTTAAACCAAGTTTAAGATCTGGGGGGAAAAAAAGCTGAACTGAGCACCACCAAGAGACTCCATTTGGTTCGGGGCGTTTCTGTAGCACACATGCAATTGCAGTTTGCTAAACAAAATCGTCAATGTATTGACGCAAATAATCATGATATCAGGTAGGCATACTTTGTAGTTAACATTTAATTGAGAATGTTTTTGGGAAAGCTTTTCCACCTATCAGAAGACTTAACATTATTAGCATCCTTTAGGGAGGTCAGAGACCTGGCCGTGTGGTGCCAGGACAACCTCCCTCTCAACGTGATCAAGACAAAGGAGATGATTGTGGACTACAGGAAGACTGAGCACGGCCCCATTCTCGTCGACAGGGCTGCAGTGGAGCAGGTTGAGAGCTTCAAGTTCCTTAGTGTCCACATCACCAAACTAACATGGTCCGAGCACACAATGACAGTCGTGAAGAGGGCACAACAAAGCCTATTCCCCCTCAGGAGACTGAAAAGATTTGGCATGGGTCCTCAGATACTCAAAAGATTCTACAGCTGCACCACCGAGAGCATCCTGCCGACTGGTTTCATCACTGCCTGGTATGGCAACTGCTCGGCCTCTGACCGCAAGGCACTACAGAGGGCAGTGTGTAAAACCCAGTACATCACTGGGCCAAGCTTACTTCCATCCAGGAACTCTATACCAGGCGGTGTCAGAGGAAGGCCCTAAAAATTGTCAGACTCCAGCCACTAGTCATAGACTGTTCTCTCTGCTACCGCACGGCAAGTGGCACCGAAGAGCGAAGTCGAGGTCCAAAAGGCTTCTTAACAGCTTCTACCCCCAAGCCATAAGACTCCTGAACAGCTAATCAAAGGGCTACCCAGACCCCTCTTTTACAATGCTGGTACTCTCGGTTTATAAATCTATGCATCGTCATTTTAACTCTACCCATATGTACAATTACCTCATTTACCTTGACTAACCCGTGCCCCCGCAAATTGACTCTGTACTGGTACCCCTGTATATAGTCTCACTATTGCCATTTTACTGCTGCTGTTTAATTGTTACTTGTATTTTTAAAATACCTAACACGTTTTTTTAACATGTCTTATAGCATTGTTGGTTAAGGGCTAGTAAGTAAGCTTCTCACTCTAAGGTCGAGCTGTTGTATTCGGCGCATGTGACAAATACCGTTTGATTTGATTATCGCTAATGGCTACACCGTGATAGACAAACACGCACACAGACAGCGGCTTTCCTGCGTTACAGAATTGAAGGAAAATATGAATCGCTGATGCATTTTGTTCATGTCTTATGGTAATCTCGGGCATATTAACACGTTCTAATCAGTTCAATACATCTAGTTGTTTTCCTACTAAGTGCTACATTTCTTAATGTTGTTCAAATGCATTTTAATGTCTGGATTCCGTGATTCCGTCCGCGTTCTCTGCCTCGTGGATTTTATTAGGCCCTAATACCCTGAAACTGGCAAAGACGAGATGACTCCAATCATTTTCACCACCACACAGACAGCTATAAATAGGGCAGAGCCCACGAGTTCGAGAACACTTTCCTCTGCTAAGACGAAGGACTCGGTGTGCTGCCGTCACTGGCATGCTGTACTGTAGTGCAGACACCGACACAGTCTAGGCTAATTGTTTTATTTAAATCAACCTTTAGTCAAGCTATGCAGATTCTAGGTTGGTATCAGCGAGTTCAAATTTCAGTTTCATAGGCCACTCCCGTGTGAATCCGGGAGGCTACGAGTAAGCTATTTGAAAGTATAGCCCCATAGGTGCACCTCCCGGGACTGCCGCATTGTTTAAGGTGTCTACAGGTGTGTGATACCGTTCTCTCTGAAACAGAGAATAAAGCAGGGCTTGCAGTGGTGTAGCCCCATCATCCTTGTGTGTGTGCAGTACTGTGCACATGGATACGTGTGTGTGTGTGTGTGTAGGGTGCATTTCAGGTGGCTAGCTCACCATGACAAGTTCACGCATGCAGCATCAATTCAGATGGTACTTCAGTGCAGCCCTGTCCAATAACTCCAGTAAAGTAGTCCAGTATAGACCGCTACAGACCAGTATAGTCCAGTTACAGCCAGTATGCTCCAGTATCAGTCAGTCCGTCCCAGTCCAACCCTTCTCCTCTCTCCTTGGCTGTGAGGTTCTGTTCTGACTGAGAGTATCATATCTGTGTGTAACAGGAGGCAGGCTGTGCCTTGTCCCGAGGACAGGCATGTATGTCATCAATACTTCAGAGTGCATCGTGATACATCTTTAATATGGTCCTGATGCACAGCCAGATTGACACACAGTGCTCACGTACAAGCTCGGTACACCCCACGGAACTACACAACTACAGGATAGGCGACTGCTGTTCACAGGCTACATTACAATATAGATTGGGCCAATAATGAACTAGGCCTACCTGTTGGATTTATGTGAACACAACAAAACTCTCTCTGTTAATATTAGAGATAAAAGGAGGGGCCTCCACTAGAAGCTGTTAGTATGCCTATTGCTCGAGGGGGGAAAGCGTCTCGCAAAGAGAAAGCAGCAACGTTGACAAACATGCGTGTCTGTGTTAGATAAGACTACAAGTTCTCTCCCTCCACAACAGTACTGAATGTCCCGTAGGTTTTATGAACGGAATTGATTTGATAAGAGACTACCAGGAAGGAGCAGAAAGTAAGTCAAGGGAAAGCAGCTCATGTAACACTAAGCACCAGCTGTCGCCATGACAGCACCATATGATTTCATGAACTATTGAAGAGAGCCCAGAGTTGCAAGGCATGAATCATTAGGCTTCTGGCCGCAAGGCTGAAACGGGGAGTCAACTAACAATGCCATAACTAGGGCCCTATAATAAACAAACAAAGTTACATTTTTTCCCCAGGTTTTCGCTCTCATAAATCACACAAGAAAAACGAGAGTTGGATGTTTTAAGTCCCAAAAATGCTTAAACCACATCAGGAGACCAAGTTTTGAGGTCCTGGGGGGAAAAAATGTAATACATTTTCGGGTGTAGATACCCTTCAATTCACATGAGCACCAGCAAGAGACTTGTTTGGTTAGCACTTAGCAGTGTTTGTGTAGCACATATGTAGCAGTTTGCTAAACAAATTGCCACTGGATTTATGCAAATAATCATGAGACCAGGTAGGCATAGGCTACTTTGTGGTTAACATTTCATTTAGAAGGTATTTGGGAAAGCCTTTCCAACTACCGGAAGATGCTAATCATTATTAGCGTCATCGCGAACGGCTAGGTTACACAAAGTGGTAGACAATCGCTCACACACAGACATGGGCATTCCTGCGTTGCATCGTCAGAAAGTTTAAGGAAATACGATTCACTGATGCATTTTGTTAATGTCTTATGATAATCTCAGGCATATTACTTTTCTAATAACTTCAATACATTTCGTTGATTTCCTACTAATAAGTCAAATACATTTTTGAATATTGTTGAATGTCTTGATTCCGTGATCCCGTCCACATTGCAGATTTTAATAGGGCTCTACCTAACAGACAGTTTTAGAAATATACACTGCTCAAAAAAATTAAGGGAACACTAAAATAACACATCCTAGATCTGAATGAATGAAATATTCTTATTAAATAATTTTTTCTTTACATAGTTGAATGTGCTGACAACAAAATCACACAAATGATCAATGGAAATCAAATGTATCAACCCATGGAGGTCTGGATCTGGAGTCACACTCAAAATTAAAGTGGAGAACCAAACTACAGGCTGATCCAACTTTGTTGTAATGTCCTGCTCAATTGGATTCAGGTCTGGGGAACGGGCGGGCCAGTCCATAGCATCAATGCCTTCCTCTTGCAGGAACTGCTGACGCACTCCAGCCACATGAGGTCTAGCATTGTCTTGCATTAGGAGGAACCCAGGTCCAACCGCACCAGCATAGGGTCTCACAAGTGGTCTGAGGATCTCATCTCGGTACCTAATGGCAGTCAGGCTACCTCTGGCGAGCACATGGAGGGCTGTGCGTCCCCCCAAAGAAATGCCACCCCACACCATGACTGACCCACCGCCAAACCGGTCATGCTGGAGGATGTTGCAGGCAGCAGAACGTTCTCCACGGCGTCTCCAGACTGTCACGTCTGTCACATGTGCTCAGTGTGAACCTGCTTTCATCTGCGAAGAGCATAGGGCGCCAGTGGCGAATTTGCCAATCTTGGTGTTCTCTGGCAAATGCCAAGTGTCCTGCACGGTGTTGGGCTGTAAGCGCAACCCCCACCTGTGGACGTCGGGCCCTCATACCACCCTCATGGAGTCTGTTTCTGACCGTTTGAGCAGACACATGCACATTTGTGGCCTGCTGGAGGTCATTTTGCAGGGCTCTGGCAGTGCTCCTCCTTGCACAAAGGCGGAGGTAGCGGTCCTGCTGCTGGGTTGTTGCCCTCCTATGGCCTCCTCCACGTCTCCTGATGTACTGGCCTGTCTCCTGGTAGCGCCTCCATGCTCTGGACACTACGCTGACAGACACAGCAAACCTTCTTGCCACAGTTCGCATTGATGTGCCATCCTGGATGAGCTGCACTACCTGAGCCACTTGTGTGGGTTGTAGACACCGTCTCATGCTACCACTAGAGTGAAAGCACCGCCAGCATTCAAAAGTGACCAAAAAGTGAAGTGGTCTGTGGTCACCACCTGCAGAACCACTCCTTTATTGGGGGTGTCTTGCTAATTGCCTATAATTTCCACCTGTTGTCTATTCCATTTGCACAACAGCATGTGAAATGTATTGTCAATCAGTGTTGCTTCCTAAGCAGACAGTTTGATTTCACAGAAGTGTGATTGACTTGGAGTTACATTGTGTTGTTTAAGTGTTCCCATTATTTTTTTGAGCAGTGTATATATTTTTCCCTGAAAGGTTAGCCTAGGCCTAATACAGGGGATACACAGATCCGGTCACTGAGGACTGCAGTGCCTGCTGGTTTTCAAGCCTTTCAATCACTTTCAGAGAAACTAGGTGTGTGCTGTGCACTCTGTAATTTATTGATTCATGAAGTGATAGGGAGGAACCAAAAAACAACAGGACAGCACTAGGACCGGAGTCAGGCAGACTCCTCAGGCAGACACCAATGTCCTTTCCCCAAGAGACTGAAGTAACAGACTGAACGACTTGAGATGGTTACACGACAGCCTTCAAGCTCTGAAACCTAACGGTTCTAATATCTGACCAATCTGGTTTGTTCACACACACATGTAGGGTTCCCCAGAGACCTGCAGCAGTACAGACGTAACAGAGGGACTAATAGTGTATAGCCCGATAAATAATTGACTGTTTACGTGGTGCGGTGGTCAGCGGCAGCTCTAGTGTCGAGTTACACACACATTTCTATACAGCACAGTTAGGCTAGCTGTGGGAAGTGCACCATTCATTCCTTCACTAACAATAAAACCCATGCTTACGATCAATTATCGATACTCCTTACACATAAGCATCAACCTACAGACCGAGCCACATCATCCAAACAGCAAGGAGGAGGGGACCCATTTTCCCAGAGGGCAACTCTGCAGCTTCCTGGAGTGACAGAGCAATGATTAAAGGACCAGAAAGGGCAGAAGTGTGCATGTCAGAGGGCGAGAGCCAGCGAGCAACCTTGCAGTGAGTGAACTATAATTTAATTGATATAGAGAAAGACAGAGCGAGAAAGGGATGAAGGATAAAGAGAGAATGAAGGAAGGAAGAAGCTTCTGTCTAAAACAGGGAACACCAACGAGCCAGGAAAGTAGCCTAGCCTAAACAACACAAAGCAAATGGAGTGAGCTGTGCTTATGAGGATCAAAGACCGTTTCTCCCTGGTGAGCCACCGTCTACAAAAAGACACATCTAAGTAATACCATTTTCATAATGAAAGCAAGGCAACATGTCATTTTACAACCGCCACAGCAGCCGGTATCAAAGCGTGATTTCCTGGAAAGAAAATGTAGTGGGATCACAGAAAATGATGTGACATTATAACAGAACACCAAATGACTGTAGGCATCCATGTTGTTTTGAAGAAATGGCTGAGACTGGAATAGAGTATTTCATCTGTCAATCACAATGTGACCTGTCCTGGATTCCAAGACAACAGCTGGAACGATGGATGTCCCAAAGAGTGGGATTATCATTCCCAGAACCACTGACAAAAGCCCCCCCAATGCTTCCATTCACCCACTCTTCAAATCCCTTGGATTGTTTATTTCAAATAAAATCACACACACATTGCCATAGCATGAAGATTGTGTTCAGTCTTCTAACCTGTAGCCTTGTATACAGGGTAAATGAACATGGACATGGTAAATATAAATCTAGCTGGTTTGTCTATATAAATCGGCAGGACAGAACGGTGGCGTCGGGGATCCAGGACAGGCCACATTGTGAGTGAACTCTAATATTAAGGAAGTCTCAAGGTTCTGCTTGCCCGAGTTAGAATAACTCATGATAAGCTGTAGACCATACTACTTACCAAGAAAGTTATCAACATTTTTCATAGCAGTCTATTTACTAACACAAACCGATGCTGGCACTGAGGCTGCACTCAACAAGCTGTATAGGGTCACAAGCGACCAAGAAAACACTCACCAAGGTGCAGCACTCCTAGTGGCCAGTGACTTTAACACAGGAAAATTGAAATCCGTTTTACCTCATTTCTACTCACGTCACCTGTGAAACTAGAGGTGAAAAAAACTCTAGACCCAAACACAGAGATGCATACAAAGCTTTCCCTCGCCCGCCATTTGGCAAATCTGACCATAACTCTTACTCTTGCTTATATTCAAAAACTCAAAACAGGAAGTACCAGTGACGTGCTCAATACGGAAGTGGTCCGATGAAGCAGATGCTAAGCTACAGGACTTTTTCGGTAGCACAGACTGGAATATGTTCTGGGATTCATCTGATGGCATTGAGGAGTTTACCACATCAGTCACCGGCAACATTAATAAGTGCATTGTCGACATCGTCCCCACAATGACCGTACGTACATATCCCAACCAGAAGCCATGGATTACAGGCAACATCCGTACTGAACTAAAGGCTAGAGCTTCCGCTTTCAAAGAGCTGGACACTAATCCAGATGCTTATAAGAAATCCAGCTACGCCCTCCGACAAACATGCAAAGCGTCAATACAGGACCAAGAACGCATCCTACACGGCTTCTGGCGCTCTTCAGATGTTGTAAACTTTCACGTATTACAAAGGGAAACCCAGCCGCGAGCTGTCCAGTGTCACTATTTAACTATCTTTTGACTCATCACATACAATACTGTTACTGTTTATTATCTATCCTCTTGCCCAGTCACTTTATCCCTACCCATATGCACATATCTACCACAATTACCTTGTACCCCTGCACATCAACTCAGTACTGGTACACCGTGTTTATAGCCAAGTTATATTTACTCAATGTGTAATAATTGTGTTATTTTATCCATTGTTCTTCTCCATGCATTGATGGGAAGGGCCCGTAAGTAAGAATTCCAGTGTTAGTCTTCACCTGTTTACAAAACAGGTGACAAAATTTGATTTTGAAGATTAACCTGCATTGTGTCAGTTGGGAATGGGTGTATTTTGGACATGTATAAAGCTACATTGTTGCCCCATAACTAGACAATTTGTCAGTGCTACACAGTCCACTACAAGCAACAATTTGGGTGTGATGAAGTCTCATCATGTAGGCCCTGGGCTAGCTGCCTATCAACCTCAACGAGTTTTTCTTAAATTGAAAAACTCACATGTAAACATTAGTTAAAGATTCATCAAGAGATGAGGCAACAGTTAACGTTACCTTTGTGTGAATAATGGCAGACCCTATACGCTGCCTCTGTCTACCTAGTTAACTAACTATCAGATGTTAAAACACTTCAGGTGTCAAGACGCACCCCAACAACAGATGGGTGACAAGTCATAAAATAGCTAACGTTTGCTAGAAGTAGCAACTAGAAAAATGATGCCTGGCTGAACAGGACACAAAGTGATAACTCCACAATTGAATGGCAATAAGCGACATCATCATCTAGCTTGGTTGCTAGTTAGCTATAGTTTGTAAAATAAATTGCTTGATACAACGTTCTTTGTTTAAAGTAACGACTTGCTGAGGTTAAATGTTTGTTAGCAAGTGATACAGTTAAGCAATACGGCACGGGGGGGTGTGGTATATCGGCCATATACCACCAACCCCGAGGTGCCTTATTGCTACCATAAACTGGTCTCCAACGTAATTAGAGCAGTAAAACTACTTGTCGTCATACCCGTGGTTCACAGACATACCAAGACTGTCAGCAAATCAGCATTCAGGGCTCGAACCAGCCCAATGTAATGAACGTTAGCTGGGCGTAAGTTATTCATTACGCAGCTTCTGTTACAAAACGTTTCGAAGCAAACGAAACCGGGAGGCATCTACCTGCATTTGCTCAATAAAAACTCTCGTTTTAAATGCAAAAGCAACTGTTTAGACTAATGATGGCGTAACTGCTGTCATGCCAAAGGAAACGACTTGACACTGTCATCGCTAGAAAGCTAGCTACATTCAATTAAACATAACTGACATTAGCAGGCTAACAAATTAGCATAGCCAAATGACATACCGGCGAGTTAGCTATTTCACTAACCTGAAAAGGGTTATTGAATTCAGGGTCCGCGAACGGGTTGTGGTCGAAATCTGACATTCTACTTTGATGACGTCTTCAATTGTTAAAAACTGATTTAGTCTCGTTAAAAAAAATAATGAGCTGTACTTCAAAACAATGGCTGCAGCCAGCACCAGCTAGTCTGGACGCGGCTTGCTTTGAGCATCAGCAGCAAAATGGCAGGATCTCGGAAGTGATGTCTGCTTTGCTTGCCCCTGTAAAATGTGATCAACATCAATGAGTACGGTTACATGTACAGAATAATTTAATTATTGTGGATTGTCAGATTAAAATAATAGTTCGTGTACATGCTTTGCAAGAAGACGGATTTCCCTATTAATAATGCTGTTTACACGGACACATTTGAAATCAGACCACTTGATCAAAATAAACAATCCATGTTATTTTTTGCAAAGCCTATTTGATTCGGAGGTCGGACACCCCTTCAAATGAGTGGATTCGGCTATTTCAGCCACACCCATTGCTGACAGGTGTATAAAATCGAGCACACAGCCATGTCAGTTCCATAGACAAACATTGACAGTAGAATGGCCTTAATGAAGAGCTCAGTGACTTTCCACTGGGGCTGTTTTTCATGGTTCGGGTTAGGCCCCTTAGTTCCAGTGAAGGGACATCTTAACGCTACAGCATACAATGACATTCTAGACAATTCCGTGCTTTCAACTTTGTGGCAACAGTTTGGGGAAGGCCCTTTCCAGTTTCAACATGACATGCACAAAACAAGGTCCATATAGAAACAAGTTAATGGTTTGTTCAGATCGGTTTGGAAGAACTTGACTGGCCAGCACAGAGCCCTGACACTTTTTCACATTCATTTTGTGAATTGTTTGCCCTTTAATTGTACTTCTGTATTTTGATCAATTCTTCATTACATACACGGAAGAAAAATATAAAGGTGTTAGTTCCGTTTCATGAGCTGAAATTTTCCCCCATTTTCCATATGCACAAAAAGCTTATTTCTCACAAATTTGTTTACATCCCTATTAATGAACATTTCTCCTTTGCCAAGATAATCTATCCACCTGACAAATGTGGCATATCAAGATGCTGATTAAACAGCATGATCATTACACAGGTGCACCTTGTGAAGGGGACAAAAAGCCACTTTAAAATGTGCACTTTCGTCAAACAACACAATGCCACAGACAAATGGGTGCTGTTTCGCACGCTCAATGCTTTATCTTAGATTGATGCATCTTTCTGTCGTTGTGCGTCTCGGTCAAATAAATTATGAATATTTCAATATTTTATTTGGACAAGGAGGTAGGGTGGGGGGCGCCCATTACAGAGACACCTATTACCGGCAATAAATCCTAGACAATAGTGCAGCTCTAGCGCCCACTACCGGCTGCTTAGGCTAATAAGAGGGAGGCTTGCGCTACTGGTGCTGGCACATGCGCAGATCAAATACACAGCTAGAATGCTGATTCATCTGTTTACATGTCCTAATAATTCTAAAGATTGCTCAGAAAACCAGGTTGTAATCAGCGTATGCTTGCTTTGTTTCTGACCTTTTACGCCGATTAAGATAAGCAGAGTAAAGTGGTTTAATGACTATTGCCATGCTCTGCCTACTGCCATAATCAGTTTAATATTGAATTATTAGTGTGCATGTAAACATACTCAATCACTGGTCAGCTAATCAATGAATCATCATCATTGTAGGGTTATTTTGAGGGCTAGATGGAGTATTCTTCAGGGAATTATTAAATGCATTCGACAGTGGCAATGAAATATAACAAAATAGTCATCTCTATATGAGCAATGTACTGTATCTGATGACGCAATCCCAATACCAATTTTTTCTAATTTCCTTCATCTGCACTGATCTGGAAACATGGGACAGGAAGTCTAATTTGAATTTACCTTCATCTGTTCAGTTCTCTCAGAAGGAGACAAGGAAGCGATTTCCAATCTATCTAGATGCAGCCTGGTCACAAGAGAAGGGTGACCACAGGGTATCTCCAAGAAAGTCCTAGCTAGCCTCAAGCAAGAGGAAACTGAAGGGAAAAAAACTGGGTAAATCAGTGAGTATCCAAATGTTTACAGCACAGAAGATACCGACCCTACCAGTACGCTTGTTTACTGAGCTGCACTGGGTCGTAGGGCAATCATGGTTACATTAAGACACTGTGGAGCCGGCACCAGATAAGTTCAGAAAAAAATATCCCTTTATCCACACTGCTCCATCCAGAATATTGAAATACTGCTAGCTAGCAGTAGCCACAGCAGCCATTATGAAATAGCACGTCGCAATGAACAATGTTCCAAAATGGTTGAGGTGGCTACTGTTAGCTAGCATGAGGATGAAAAGCGCACCAGTATTTCAAGCTTCTCGATGTATCAGTGTGGATACAGGTAACATTGAGTACAGAGGCATATCCCATTCCTGCACTGAAATACGTTTTCCGACCCATATCTCACACCAGGCTTCACAGTGTCTTAATGTAACCATGACTGCATTCTGACCACAGTGCAGCTCACTAAAAAAGCATAATGGTAGGGTCAGTATCTTCTGTTCTCCTTTTGCTGATGTTGGTGAACATGGCTGGCTGAATGTGCTTCTATTTCACAGTCAAATTAAGTCAGCAGTTTGCAGTCATGCCTAATCAAATACTGGTCCATTGCTGCCATCTACAGTAACAGACATTCTTCAGGAAACAAACAGTTTCATTGATGAAACAGTATTATGCTGAGCTCAGATCCAGATGGCAACGTTTAGAGATTTATCAGAATAATAATAATAAAGAGTGACTTGTGTCCGATTTAAAAAATGAATTGTTTTAATCATGTCTTAATGGACTCATTAACCCTTACATAAAATATTCTCTTCTCTCAAGACAAAGAAAATGGCACAATGAAAATATATCTTGGTGACATATCAACATGAAACATCAACTAAAATCCAAATGAACAGAGTATTTTTCTTACAACAAATGCCACTGGTATCAGCTGGATATGAGTGCAGTTCCACTGAAAAACATCAAAAGACACCAGTTTTCGTGATCTGAAAATGACAAAGAAGCATTCTTCTTCAATTCATCTTCATTGTCAGAGTCCGGATCGGCTTTACACTTGACAGGTGATATCACTAAAGTGACCTCTCCAGGTAAGATCGTCAGAGGGTATTAGCTGTTATTACCAAGATGTGGAAAGACTCTCTCAGTAAAAGTGTGTGTGAACGTGTGTATATGTGTGGCATTATCAGGGTTAGAGAATGAGAGTGTTCCTTTGTCCTAGTCCAGCTGCACTCTAATTGTCCTGGTATAGTCTACAGTGAGGAAAATTTGATCATTTTGGTGGGGGAAAAGCTTTGCATGTACCATACAAGTGTGTTAAACCCCAGAACTGGTCTCTAGTCTTTATTTCTCCCTTCCTCAGGGCAGACTCTAATAGAACACCCACCATCCACTCTTCATTTTCCCCAACCACAACATCCTAAGTGTGTAAGCCTGAGTCAAAGCCCTCAGAGCCCAGGACCGAGGGCAATTTATCAAACCTCTCTAGGTTGTCAGGAAGCTGCATGCTGCGCTCCAAGTGTGTGCCAATGGTAAGATCATCAGACAGGACAATTTGTGAGTGTTGGGGTCCAGAATCACAGGATCTGAGTGGAAAGATCAGAGATACTTTAGTCTTAAATCAGTGGTTGATTTTTTGTTGTTGTTGGTGTTCTCGTTGTTTGCACCCTCTTCGGTCTTCTTGTTGACCCGACAATGAACAGGTCAAATTCCTAGTAGTTCCCTACTCTCAGTGATGGAGTTAGCTTGTACATTACATAGTAACATTTGTATGCCCTAGGCAAAGAAACCTGTTGGTTAATGTGTACACCTGGGTACCAAGGCACATACCAGTGATAGTATTTTTCTGAAGAAATAAACTTCAGTTGGTAAAAGTATTTACGAGTGATGGGCACCGATATGGAGAAAGAAAAAAAAAGACATCAGCTGCATTTTTCCGAGTCGATATCAAGATCATATCGGTTTGTAGAACATTAGTGCTGTCGAGTTAATGGTATTAGTTAGTCACAATTTTAGAATTTGCACAAATTTGGCCCTAATTTTTTTTTTTTCCATTAAAAAAAGCAGTGCATTGAGTTACAGGCATACTATGTTTTAACTGTAAGGGACGGAACTCAATTATCTACATCTAAATGTTAATGGAATTTTACCATGAACAACACACATGTCACTGAAACATACAACTATTAATCCTCCCAATGTTTAAGTAGGCCTACTTTCTCTTATCAGTGCTCTTGAAGTTGAACACTTGTGCACGGGCACACCCACACACAGCTTTAAGTACTGTTAAAGCTTCAGACATTCTAAATAAGTGTGACTATAGGAAAAAACTGAATTGCTCTATGGATACAAAAGAACAAGGATCTTTTAAACTTGTACAACAATGTTATGAAAACTCTGTAGCCATCTGTACTGTTCAGATCATTCTAGTCTTCCACTCTCCCTCCCTCCCACACCCGCTCTCTCGCTTACTCTTACACACACACACACCTCGCTCTTGCAAATGCAGCCTAATGTACCTTTGAAGCATCTCTTTGAGTACCCCAACCTGGTCTCCGAGCATTTCATATTATTATGCAAGTAAATCCAATACACTCCATTTAGTATGATACGTTACATTTCGTATGGTCTGTATTCACTTGTGGTTGTCAATCACCCTTTTAGTATAATATGTTACAAATTACAATTCGCATTAGATATATCATTTACGAATTATATTACGAATATTATGCATTTTCAAAATGTACAATATGTTACGAATTCTAGCTAGGTGGCTAACATTAGCTTGGCTAGGGGTTAGGGTTAAGTTTAGGAGTTAGGTTAAAGGGTTAGGGGAAGGGTTAGCTAACACGCTCAGTGGTAAGTAGTTAAAGTTGCTAATCAGCTAAAATGCTAAAGTTGTCGGTGATGAGATTCGAACTCACAACCTTTGGGTTGCTAGACATTCGCGTTATACATCCACCCCGACAAACCACCTTCCTTTTTGTTGTTGTTGAGTAGCCTATTCCTTTTCAGTTCTTCCTGTGTCATCCAAATTTGTGCATAGCCTAGTCAGTGGTCAAGTTATCAGGTTGCTAGCTAGCTAGGTAAACATGACTAGCTGGATAAACAATGTTTATTATCAAACCCCAAAATACCGGCTTGCGACTAGTTTAAAACGGCCCGCGACATGCTCATGAATTCACCACAGAAAGAAGAAAAAAAACATCTCCGGTAATATTGGGCATAACTTTTACATGCTTTTGGCAAGAGGCACATAGTCTTCAGTAATGTAAAGGGGTTGTCACTAGTTACCATAGCCACACAGTTATAAACACCACCTATTTCAAATGTTTGTTTTCATGAAAGCAAATGTTTATCATACATTTTTACGATATATAGGCTATATCGTAAAAGTGAATGAAAACAAAATTGGGCTTTTGGTCTTAGTTTAAGGTTAGGCATAAGGTTAGTGGTGTGCTTAATGTTAGGTTTAGCCAATTTTGACTTTGTGGCTGTGGTAACTATAGACACAATAATGTAAAGGCGCAAGCATTGAATGTAGGCAAAGACTATGGATATACTGACAGGATAAATGTCTCTCCACCCTAACAATGGGAATCGTAGTCCACAAAGCAGAACATCAGGATGTCTAGCTCCCGGCTATCCTTTCTTTGGATTGGTGGATACATGCCATTATTGTAATCCTTTTTTGAATATTTGATCAGAGGTTGTTGACGTCAAACGCCTGTATTCAATGGCGATAAACGCTATGCTACTAGCATCATACCACGAATATGCATAGCCACCTCTAATATAAAGTGTTTTATCTCTAAGTTGCCGTGATCTCACGTGTCATATACAGTGCATTCGGAAAGTATTCAGACAACAAAAATGGTCACTCGGACAGAGCTTCAGAGGTCCTCTGTGGATAGGAGAATCTTCCAGAAGGACAACCATCTCTGAAGCATTCTACCAATCAGGCCTTCATGGTAGTGGCCAGAAGGAAGCCACTCCTCAAATGAAATCACATTTTAATTGTCACATACAGATGCTTAGCAGATGTTATTGCGGGTGTAGAGAAATGCTTGTGATTCTAGCTCCAACAGTGCAGTAATATCTAACAATTCACAGCAATACACACAACCTAAAAGTAAAATAATGGAATTAAGGAATACATAAACATTATGATGAGCAATGTCGGAGTGGCATAGACTAAAATACAGTATATACATATGAGATGAGTAAAGCAAAAACGTGTTAACATTAATGTGACTAGTGTTCACTTATTAAAGTGGCCAGGGATTTCAAGTCTATGTATATGGGGCAGCAGCCTCCAAGGTGCAGGGTTACGTAACCGGGTGGAAGCCGCCTAGTGATGGCTATTTAACAGATGGCCTTGAGATAGAAGCTTTTTTTCAGTCTCTTGGTCCCAGCTTTGATACATCTCTACTGACCTCGCCTTCTGGATGATAATGGGGTGAACAGGCAGTGACTCGAGTGATTGTTGTCCTTGATGATCTTATTGGCCTTCCTGTGACATCGGGTGCTGTAGGTGTCCTGGAGGGCAGGTAGTTTGTCCCCGGTGATGCGTTGGGCAGACCTCACCACCCTCTGGAGAGCCCTGCGGTTGCGGGTAGTGCAGTTGCCATACCAGGCGGTGATACAGCCCGACAGGATGCTCTCAATTGTGCATCTGTAAAGGTTTGTGAGGGTTTTAGGGGCCAAACCATATTTATTCAGTCACATGACAGCCCGCTTGGAGTTTTCCAAAAGGCACATAAAGGACTCACAAACCATGAGAAACAAGATTCTCTGGTCTGATGAAACCAAGATTGAACTCTTTGGCCTGAGTGCCAAGCGTCGCATCTGGAGGAAACCTGGCATCATCCCTACGGTGTATAATGGTGGTGGAAGCATCATGCTGTGGGGATGTTTTTCAGCGGAAGGGACTGGGAGACAAGTCAGGATGGAGGGAAAGATAAACGGAGCAAAGCACAGAGAGATCCTTGATGAAAACCTGCTCCAGAGAGCTCAGGATCTCAGACTGGATCGAAGAACACAAACAAGACAACACAGGAGTGACTTCAGGACAAGTCTCTGAATGTCCTTGAGTGACCCAGCCAGAGCTCGGACTTGAACCCGATCTAACATCTATGGAGAGACATAAAAATGGCTGTGCAGTGATGCTCCCCATCCAACGTGACAGAGCTTGAGATGATCTGCATAGAAGAATGGGAGAAACTCCCCAAATACAGGTGTGCCAAGCTTGTAGCATCATACCCAAGAAGACTGGAGGCTGTAATCGCTGCCAAAGGTGCTTCAACAAAGTACTGAGTAAAGGGTCTGAACACTTATTTAAATGTTATGTTTTTACTTTTACTGTTTTTGCTTTGAAATTATGGGGTATTGTGTGTAGATTGATGAGGGAAACAATCTATTTAATCAATTGTAGTATAAGGCTGTAACGTAACAAAATGTGGAAAAAGGAAAGTGGTCTGAATATTTTCTGAATGCACTGTATGTATACCAGTCAAAAGATTGGACAAACCTGGGATTTTCTTTATTTTACTAGTTTCTACATTGTAGAATAATAGTGAAGACATTAAAACTATGAAATAACACATATGTAATCATGCCGTAAGCAAAAAAGTCTTAAATAAATCAAAAAATATGTTATATTTGAGATTCTTCAAAGTAGCCACCCTTTGCCTGGATGACAGCTTTGCACACTCTTGGCATTCTCTCAACCAGCTTCATGAGGTAGGCACCTGGAAGGCATTTCAATTAACAGTTCTGCCTTGTTAAGATTTAATTTGTGGAATTTCTTTCCTTTTAATGTGTTTGAGCCAATTAGTTGTGTTATGACAAGGTAGGGGTGGTATACAGAAGATAGCCCTATTTGGTAAAAGACCAAGTCCATATTATGGCAAGAACAAATCAAATAAACAAAGAGAAACGACAGTCGATCATTACTTTAAGATATGAAGGACTGACCTAATGCGGTAAATGTCAAGAACTTTGAAAGTTTCTTCAAGTGCAGTCGCAAAAACCATCAAGCGCTATGATGAAACTGGCTCTCACGAGGACTGCCACAGGAAAGGAAGACCCAGAGTTACCTCTGCTGCAGAGGATAAGTTCATTAGAGTTAACTGCACCTCAGATTGCAGCCCAAATAAATGCTTCACAGAGTTCAAGTAACAGACACATCTTTAAGGGAGAATCAGGCCTTCATGGTCAAATTGCTGCAAAGAAAACACTACCAAAGGACCAATAATAAGAAGAGACTTGCTTGGGCCAAGAAACACGAGCAATGGACATTAGAGCAGTGGAAATCTGTCCTTTGGTCTGATGAGTCCAAATTTGAGATTTTTGGTCCAACTGCCGTGTCTTTGTGACGCAGAGTAGGTGAACGGATGATCTCTGGATGATCTCACATATCGCATGTGTGGTTCCCACTGTGAAGCATGGAGGAGGAGGTGTGATGGTGCTTTTCTGGTGACACTTTTCAGAGCTTTATTTAGAATTCAAGGCACACTTAACCAGCATGACAACCACAGTATTCTGCAGCAATACGCCATCCCATCTGGTTTGCGCTTAGTGGGACTATCATTTGTTTTTCAACAGGACAATATGACCCAAAACACACCTCCAGGCTGTGTAATGGTTATTTGACCAAGAAGGAGAGTGATGGAGTGCTGCATCAGATGACCTGGCCTCCACAATCACCCGACCTCATCCCAATTGAGATGGTTTGGGTTGAGTTGGACCGCAGAGTGAAGGAAAAGCAGCTAACAAGTGCTCAGCATATGTGGGAACTCCTTCCAGACTGTTGGAATAGCATTCCTCATGAAGCCGGTTGAGAGAATGTCAAAGCTGTAATCAAGGCAAAGGGTGGCTACATTTTTATTTTTTTAACACTTTTTTGGTTACTACATGATTCCATATGTGTTATTCTTGGTTTTGATGTCTACACTATTATTCTACAATGTAGAAAATAGTGAAAAATAAAGAAAAACCCTAGAATGAGTAGGTGTGTCCAAACTTTTGACTGGTACTGCACATACACACATCAGTATTCCATCAAATAAACCTCATGAGGCAAATAAGCCATTCAGTTTTTTGTTGACCAAATTCGACACTCATTGATCTCCATACAAAAACTCCTTACCTGGTGGGCGAAAAAAACTAGAGAAAAAACGCCACCTGTTGGAGGAAAACATGTATGAGGATAGTAGCAAAGCACCTCTCCATTGAATACAGGCGGTTGACCTCAACAACCCTCATCGAGTATTCAAAAAAGGATTACAATAATGAGATGTATCCACCAATCCAAAGAAAGGATAGGCAGGGGCTAGACAGCCCGCTGTGACAACGACTCCCATCGTTAGGGCGGAGAGACATGTATCTTGTCAGTATATCCATAATATTTGGCCTCTCTTCCTCCCTGCTGTAGCTGTATTCCGTGTCATATTCTGCACCTAAAAGGATCCGTGCGGAAACACGTGCGCTTAAAATGTTCTGTGCAGTGAAGAAATGGAGACGCGATTAATGGCATCAAAAAAAATTGTGGCAAAAAACGTCACTCTTTAACAGGTTATTAACGTTAACAGCCCTATATAACATTTTCACTTTTCTGTTCACTTCCACAGCTCTGTGAAGTCCAGACAACTGCTTGCGGATTGCCCATTGGGCCAGGTCAGGTTAACAGGAATAATAAACCTATCACGATATGCCTTGCTCATATCAATATCATATCTAATTATCAATATTGGTGTCCACCACCAGTATTTACTAAGATTTAAAAAATGGATACAAACTGTAAGTGACAATCCCATTCCTCTGCATCTTCTCCCAAGCTTTGAACTGCAGATTGGCCAGATGTTTAGCCACGTCAATCAGTGCTCCTGAGACCAGCTGTGTATCTGGACCAGGCAGTGTGCACTGGGCTCTGGAAGAATATTCAGGAGTCAGTGGCGGTTGAGAACACACAGAGAAGGGAGAGACCGGATGCAGCTAACTTACCCTTCCATTACAGTCTTGTAGTTCTGCAGAAGAACAGACTACCAGATTAAATTCCGTTATTTATCTATCACTATTTATCAGTATAAATGCACCAACAAATCATGTTAACTTAGAGCAGTCCTGACCTGAAGGAATGAGGTGTCTTAATCTCATAGCTCATCCTCTATAAACTTAAATTGTGTTTACAAGTGATGACATCTCTTGTCTCAACTGGTCAATCCTATTAACCATTGCTGAAGTCTTCACAAACTGTTCCTGCCTCAGTGTGTCAAACCTGGCCTTCTCTTCATCTCCAAGAAACTGCGGAAACTCCTTGAATTCATGCTTGATCTCGATCTCTGCGTCTTGGAATTGTCTCTGGAGACAGTGGGAGAACTGTTATTACATTACGTTACTGGAATTCTCACATTTCATCCAGAAAACCAATTCCCTGGTCTGGTTGACGGACTCTGGTCTGATTTTAGCTAGCCATCGGTACAGTAGTGAATGAATCAGTCCAACTACAGAGTCTAGCTGTGAAAAATTTTCATTTAGCTTCATCTCTATCAAACATTTGGCAACCAAATGCAAACATAATTAAATATTGATCTAATACATTATTGTTGCTTTCTCTTATATTAAACTCAACGTCGTCCTACTGAATGTTAGGCATTGTGGAAGTGCAGATTTCTGTAGCTTCTTTGAAATACTTTAGCATCTCCTGTAAGGGTTTTAGTGCTCTCTGGTGTTCACCCTGAAACGAAAGAACACCTTATCTTACAGTAGAATAATCTGTATACAGTATTTAAACACCTCACATAGAAAATGTATTATGTTCAATAAAAACGTGACTTTGTAAAACGCATGTCTTTACGTCGTTGTACGGGGCCTCCTTGAGGCCCTCAACAGCAGATGGGCTGCTTATCCTCCAGACAATAGTACTTGAATTTCTCACCATGCAGAGCACTTTTGACTCTCCTCAAGGTAGGCCTCACACAGGTTCTATAGAGCCAGGTTACAGGGAGGATTACCCATGGAAAATCTCTTTCTGCAAACGGAGCATTCCCGAACCCCCTTCAACTCCCAGCATTGCTGCAGATGGACTTTACCAGTAGCTGTGGCTGCTCCATGGTAGGAGGACAGGATTCTTGAAGACGTCACAGCACACAGGACAGGTGAAATCTTCCTCTGGAAGAGATGATCTAGGACTTGAAGCCATTTTCTCAGCCCCTTCCAAGCTCCTTTACGTAGCTACATGTGGAAGAAGATGTGGGTATTTAGACAGACAGCTAACCATCTAGCTCTGAAGTTTACTTCAACTCCAGTTTCTTGCGCCAAATACATTACAAAAATACTGGACGTTTTCGTTTAGCCCGCACGCGCGTCACTGAGTACACCCCTAAACTCATTTGATTGGTTTGCGGCCAAAGTTACCACGGCAACGGGGCTACCACAGCTGCAAAGTCAAAATAGGCTATCGTAAAAATGTATGAAAACTAAAATTACATTTTGGTTTTCATTTACGGTTAGGGTTAGGCATAAGGATAGCAGTGGGGATAAGTTTACAGTTATGGTTAGGGTTAAGTTTCAAATACAATTGTAAGAGGTTAATTGAACAAATGGGCGGGGTGTAAGACTTTGTGACTGTGGTAACTATGGACGACTGATTTCTCTTCCCCCTGTCATGTGACTTTGACACGAACGTACCCAACTCATACTTCCGGTACTGCGTGGATAAGGGGAAAAAGTTGCACGTTCAGGACAAAGTTTTATTTTGCGCTTCTAATTGGCATCATCAAACTGTTAACGACTGGGATTTTGTTTCCGATAGTTTTACTTTATACAGTAAATAATTCTGTACATTTGTGAAACGTCAAATGTTGAGCATGTCAACGAACAACTTGTCGTACAACGACCAAGGAGGATCGGATTCAGCGGTGGAGGTTGGTCAGGAGACTACCCCGACCTCCTCCAATGCTGGAGCTGGATTTGGCCTGTTCAGCACCAACTTTAAAAAGTAGGTCAATTAGCTAGCAAGGAAACATTTTATTAACCTACTTGTGTGTAAACTGTGTTTGCAACTTAATTTGATTTTCTAAGATGGATGCTAGTGGTAACTAGTTGGCTAGATAAACAGCTGCATCTCTATAGTAGCTTCACGGTTTAAAACGCGTTTGTTGACAGCAAGCAATGTTGCCCTGTGTTTGGAATACATGTTTACATGAACAAAAAAGCAACAAGTTTACAAAGAGACAACACCAGACATTTTCTCTAACATACATATATTTTACATTCAACAATGTTTTTCCACCGCGTCCTTTTATGTTTGTAGAGTTGTGGGTCAATGTATTCTAAAATGAACATCGACACGGACATAAAGCTAGCTGTGCTATGCACATGGGCGAAGCTCTGTTGTAGTAGTTAGTCTGGCTACCCAAGTCATTTGATGTGGTTCTCCAAGGTCCTCGGTACAACGCCGGTTTTAAAAAAAATACCCTATCTTCTTTCCCCTCCTTGTCATAAACTCAAGTGATTAGGATAAGTGCCAAACAGTATCATATCATTGAAATATTGTTTACAATCCTTGTAAACAACCCATTTTAAATAAATTGGATAGAGTGAGATGAAAAGGAACCGATTACGTGTAAAATGTGCTCTATGTCATCAATCATCACGTGACGATACCACCAGAGGGCAGTTCCATCACTAGGTCGGCCAGCCTCATCCTGCAGTCATGCTGTGTCTTTTACTGTAAATCAGGGCCTGTATTCACGTAGGATCTCAGAGAAAGTGTGCTGACCTAGGATCATGTCCATATAGCCTTAATCTTCTTCATTATGATCTTGAATACATGCCCAGTAGTTGACTTACTCAGCTGTAGGATTGGGTTTACTGTAAATCAATGTTTCCCAGACCGTGGCCTTGGAGTTGGGATCAGTTATAATTTCACTATCAGTAGGTTAGTCTTTCCCCAGCTGGCTCCAGACAAGGCCTCAAGTCACTGTCTTCTCTGAAGGCCATTTTCTCCCGCAAAGTCTCCCCAACAGTCAGCCATTTATCATATGAAAGTTTATTCAACCTGATTTATCATGGAAGCTTTGAATTATCCACTTACTGTTAGTTTGTCTGTCTTTCTCTACACCTGGGCCTATTTCCCTTGTAGTCCTATAAGTTCTAGCACTTTTAACCCGTAGAAAGGTCTCATTGAAAAATGTTTGCGCTGTGCTCATGTCATCGTTATACAGTGGAATGTCTACTGGTATTGTCTGTTTCAACCATCTCTGTCACCATCGAGCAGTGACTTGCGTCAGTCTAATATTTGAACGTGGTTTGGCCCTTAGTCAATCTCTTAAGTCCTCTCACATGATCAGATGGTTGGTCTGTTCAGCAGTGAGGCAGGGCCAGTAGGCCAGGTCTGGTAATGGAGACTAGATGACTCTTGGTTGGGCTGCTGGAGCCTGCCGGGCTTGAGGGGTGTGAATGATTCCACTGTCCACACACAAACTATGACACACAATGCCTCGGCTTTACTATGAGATCTAGTAGGGAGTCTGTCCTATCTGTATCACATCTTAAATTCACATAATCTAGGCTTTTGTCAGGCATTCATAAATTCACTCGCTCTATATTCACCATGAGCCTAATTCCCTTTATATTATAGTTATATTATATTATTATAGTTCAAATGAAGAGTTTTTTTTTTGTTCTGTACTCCCCAAAGTCAAGTCTGACTGATAGCATTGTTTATGAAATCAACCCAGTAGTCCCACATGGCTCATAGATCTGAATGGAATGGCTGGGTGTAAGGGTAGGTGTAGTTTTATTTTTTATTTTTTTATCATATTGGGTTCAATCCTATTATTTCTTCAGGAATAGCTTGAGGAGGATCATGGGGTTGATTTCTGAGAATATGTTGCTCTGTGTAGTTCTCTATCCGCGCTGTGATTGCATCATAACACTAGATGGCAGACTTGAATGGTAAGTCAGAAAGCAGCGAAGCCCTGACAGAGTTTTTATGTTTTCTTCTTAAATGAAGCTATCGTCAATGTTGCGTTACGTGCCTTTTGACGTATGTGCATTTTAATGGCTGTAACCCTAACCCTCTCTTGCACTTTATTGCTCCTAAAGATATCTATAGGTGGCCTTTTTATGTTAGTCAGCTTTCTCCAATGAAATGAAACCACAGTCTGTTTGGATAATGTCATGTGACACAGTTGGGGTCTAAGTCACGTTCCTGTAGATTATCCAGTATTGGCTGGGCTCTTGTTACCTCACGGTCCACTTTACTGCTCTGGCCTTGACAGAAGCACAGCAACATGTGACTGGCTGGTTGTCCCCAAGTGATCAGCTGCTTCCTAAAGCGCCATATTATTTCACTGCGGTTCAGTTTCCCATGTTTTTTATAGGGCCTCCATGTGATGTCAGATTATGTGTTGGGCTATATCAACTGAGCCATGTCTGACAAAGTTATCATCCTGGTTATAAACACTAGAGGACATGGCAGATGGTAGTAGGCTAAATAGAGTTAGCTGATTGGAGCTGTTTGCAGTGCTTTATCCTACTTGTCGTTATGTGAATGAATGACCAGAGTATCTTCCCGGGCTGGTTGGTTGTAGACTTGGTTTTAAACATAAGAGAGACATGTAGAGTTGTCGGGGTGTCGTTCTAACTCTGTGTGGTTCTTCTGTTGGCCCTTGAAGGGCACTGGGCAGGCGTGAAGCATTGTGCTGTGGACAGAGGTGGTGAAAGCTGCTCACTGTTTACCCCGAGGCCGATAAGGCCCCCCCGTTTTCACTGCAGGAAGTGGCCACAGGCAGAGAGAACCAAACTACCACCCAGCTACACACAGATGCAGAGAACAAACAGTATGGTCAGAGGAGAGAAGGAGAAAGTAGCCCTTGTCCAAGAGCTACAGATTCATCAGGCAGGAAACCTCAACCTGTCTCTGGATTGCATTTACAAGAAATTACGAGTCAAAGCCTACTAGTAGCCATTTAAGAGGGCCACTTCATCTTGCCACTCCTGTTATCATCTTAGAGCTAGGGATGTGGTGGGCTCTTCATTGCTTTAAAGCCTGATACTTGAGATTTAAGGAGAAGGTGCTGTCAGTCACAGCTTCAATTTACAGAGAGGGAGAGAGCATACCATAGAGAGCATGCATAGTGTCTGTGTGTGTAGCAGAACCACTAATGCTGGATCATTAGCCGGGCAGAATGGGTATCCTGTGACCACTACAGTTGGTCGCTGCCTGTGAAGGGCAAAAGCGGGTTGGAGGGAAGTAGCCACAGTGAACGTAACAGCCAGCTGACAGTCGGTGAAACGTGTGTGTGGACTCGCGGGGACTGTGAGGACTGCTCTGCTTTCTGCTGAGAATGTCCAGCTCACCTTAAAGACCGAACTTCACCAGGAGGAGCAGCACCCTCACGCACGCCAATGGAGGCCCCGACCAGACACCCACCAAATGGTACTCTACAGAAGTATCTGATCACATGCTTTGTGTGTGTCATTTCAAGTTTACGAACTTACCTAGTTTCCTCATCTCTCTAGCTGATTATTGATTGTGACATTATTGTGAGTCACAGCGTGACTTTCGTTTCTCTGCGCCTGGCAACAACTCCCAATATGGTTAATTTGTGTTTTTCGTTTGCTCTCTACCTGTTCTTCTCATGTTGTTCAATGTGAAACATCTGCCTGGTGTGTTGTTGAACCCAACACTCCATTCTGATGCAAAAACATTTTTTTTCTCTCTCTGATTGTGTTTTTCTCTCTCAATTCAATTCAAGGGGCGTTATTGGCATGGGAAACATGTGTTAACATTGCCACAGCAAGTGAAGTAGATAATATACAAAAGTGAAATAAACAATAACAATTAACAGTAAACATTACACATACAGAAGTTTCAAAACAATAAAGACAATCCAAATGTGTGTATGTGTATATATATGTGTGTGTGTGTGTGTGTGTTTTAACAATGTACAAATGGTTAAAGGACACAATATAAAATAAATATGGGTTGTATTTACAATGGTGTTTGTTCTTCACTGGTTGCCCTTTTCTCGTGGCAACAGGTCACAAATCTTGCTGCTGTGATGGCACACTGTGGAATTTCACCCAGTAGATGTGGGAGTTTATCAAAATTGGATTTGTTTTCGAATTCTTTGTGGATCTGTGTAATCTGAGGGAAATATGTCTCTAATATGGTCATACATTGGGCAGGAGGTTAGGAAGTGCAGCTCAGTTTCCACCTCGTTTTGTGGGCAGTGAGCACATAGCTTGTCTTCTCTTGAGAGCCATGTCTGCCTACGGCGGCCTTTCTCAATAGCAAGGCTATGCTCACTGAGTCTGTACATAGTCAAAGCTTTCCTTAATTTTGGGTCAGTCACAGTGGTCAGGTATTCTGCCACTGTGTACTCTCTGTGTAGGGCCAAATAGCATTCTAGTTTGCTCAGTTTTTTTGTTAATTCTTTCCAATGTGTCAAGTAATTATCTTTTTGTTTTCTCATGATTTGGTTGGGTCTAATTGTGCTGCTGTCCTGGGGCTCTGTAGGGTGTGTTTGTGAACAGAGCCCCAGGGCCAGCTTGGTTAGGGTACTCTTCTCCAGGTTCATCTCTCTCTCTCTCTCTCTCTAACCGTACCTCTCTCATTGAGTGGCCAGAACCCTTTCTGTCTCTCTCTCTCTCTACAATCAATGACCTGCTGTGTGGCTTCACATTCTTCTGTGGAAGGGTAAGGGTCGTGTAGGCCTGGCTGGGTTAACATCATGTGAGATTCTGCTTGTTCTCTGGGTTGAAGGTGTTTCCATAGCAAAGCTGTGATATTTTGAATGCGTCCGCTTGAGTGTGCCAGTTCAGTAAAGAGATGAATTATTGAAGCGGTTGTTGATAGTTTGCGCACCGTAGACCACGTGGAAGAGTATCCTAAGAAAATAGGCCATCTGAGACCCTGTGTTTTTTTTTCCCCTTGCAGTCGTTTGACGTTGATGAAACTAGAATGGTTCTCCTACCGGTATGTGTAAGCTACTCTCTCTTGAAAATGGCTGTTCTATTGCGGAGAGGTTCTCCACATGACTACCAAGTTTAATGCATGACATAATGCTCTCCATAGATCAGTATTAGTCTGGGTCTTGGCAGACCTTTGGCCTGTCTCCCACCAAGGACACAGCTGGAGATCGATCAAGTCCGGCTGCGTATCTTCTTTTTTGTGCGATAGGATTGTAATTTAATCAAATGACTCAAATCTCTGTTATAAGTGTGCCACAGTTTTCCAGTCCCAATTCGATGACGTTCTTCAACTCATTAGCCTAATGAATTTTACCCCGGCGGAAGTGTAGAGTTCTTAGCTACACCGGTGGAAGTTCTCCGGTGTAAAGAAGGCCGTCCGCTATACAAAATGAAAAAGCAGTGTGGTGGTATTAAATAGCAGCACATGTTCTGATCTCTTTCTCCTCTCCACCAGGAATGATGACCTTAAAGAGATGCTGGAGAGCAATAAGGACTCACTCAAACTGGACGCCATGAAGAGGATCATTGCGGTGAGCATCACCTGCACACACACACATTCCAGGCCTGAGGAGAGCACTTCCCACTAAGTACAGTGCATTCTCAGTTCAGAGTCTACTTTGGTGTTCCCGTCTCAATAAAATTAGGCCAATTTGTAAATTCCTCATTTTGAAGAATTGGTGAACAATTTCCAAAGTGCAATTTATAGTGCGGTTCGTTGCTGTGGTATATTGTATGTGCTGTGTTAATAACACATTGAATACTGTTAAACATGCGAGGGATGTTGTGTCCACAGCTGATCGCCACGGGGAAGAATGCCTCCGAGCTGTTCCCAGCTGTGGTGAAGAATGTGGCCAGTAAGAACATAGAGGTATGAGTTCCATTCTGTTTGCATAACATTTAGTAGAGTCTATCGAAGACAAGACGGATAAGGTCCCTCCCACTGCCAGGAGGAGACCACCGAACCACTGCCTGGTAATATTGATCAGCAGAATAAACAGGCTGTACAAGGGGCAGCCTGTGAGGTGTGTGTGTGTGTGTGTGGCAGGGCAGCCCATGGTAGGGAACTGGAGCATGTGTGTGGGGGTAATTGGCAGAGGAGAGCCTGTGGCCACGTCTCCTCTCTCTCTCCCTTCACACACACCAGATGCTAGGGTAGTGCTAGGTCCCTCGCTGTGGCTCTCTCTCTCACGCTCTCTCTGTCCTCACCTCTCTGCGGGCAGCTCAGTCACTCTGTCTCTCTTGTCGTCCCTCCCCCCTCTCTGCTGCTGTGCTGTGTGTTATTGATTGTCTCTAATCAGAAAGCAGCACTGGAGGACACAGAGTATTGACGGACTCGTGTGATTTAATATCAGGATGCTTTGTTTACTTCAACCAGCGCTAGCAACAACAACCTGAGACTTGAAAGCCCTGAGGTGTGTGTGAGTGGGATGGAGGGCTATATGGAGTATGGTTATTGGTATTTGATAACTGATCAAATAATGGAAATGAAATCATTAGCATATTTGATTACTATTCCTAATTTTGAGCATCTATTTTCTGCAACGTTTTTGATAAGATGTGATTCCCCTCAGACAAGGCCAGATGGGTTATGTCCCCTCTTAGACTCAATAATGATGAACTAATCACAGCAATGATGATTGAAAGCCACAGCTATACGCCGAATAACACTGAAGTGAACCAGGGCCAACCTTTAAAAGGGATACTTAGAGATATTGCCAGTGCGGCCCTTTATCTACATCCACCAGAGTCCGATGGACTTGTGGATGCCATTTGTATGTGTCTGTGACTGTCCAGTACGACGGAAGCACGAGGTCGTTTCGTGAGCCGATGCTAACTAGCGTCAGCGCAATGGCCGGAAGTGTATGGCGTGTCTGGCAAGACACCCATAGACTTCCAGTTGTTGCGCTAATGCTAGTTAGCAACTTCCTTCATACTGGAGTCTAGACTTAGAGACATAAAAATGGTATCCACAAGTTCATCTGCCTCTGGAAGTAGATGAAGGAGCTGGCAGGAGGAGTGTGGGGGCTGCACTCATTCATACTCATTGCCAAAATCACAAAGTATCCTTTTTAACTCAGTCGGACACTGGACAAATATTAGCTCAGTCTCTGCTACGTGTGAGGAGCGAGGAGGGGGCGGAAGGCAAACAGAAACATTCTGAAGTCAAATAAAACATTTTAGCTCATTCTCTGCTCTATCCGAAACGACACGCCATCCAGACTAAAAATATCCAACAGGAACACTTTCAACCTCCGCTTTCCCCCCGTCTAAAACAACCAGCCCAAGAAATACATCCGAGGTCTAGCCAAAGCCTCATTCTCTCCACTGTGTCAAAGAATAGTGTTACCTAAACCATTTGGAATGTGTACTGAGCTCAACCCAAAAGTGAATCTATAGACTTGGGATTTCTTCATTGACTAAATTCAACGTGTGTGTTCCAGCTGAAGAAGTTGGTGTATGTGTACCTGGTGAGGTACGCAGAGGAGCAGCAGGACCTGGCTCTACTGTCCATCAGCACCTTTCAGAGGGCCCTCAAGGTAACACATGTGTGTGTGCACAGCAGGCTTTGATGCAGAGCGTTTTTTGTGTTTTTAATTTTTTTTACCATTTTGAATTCCCACACACTCATACAGGTCTTGAAAGAAAGTGTCATGTTTGGTATGTACGTGTATAAAGGTGTGTGTGTGTGTGTGTGTAGGGCTATTGAGCCATTTTAAAGAGGCTGTCTGTCTCTCTGTAAGTTCTGTGGACAACAGAGTTGTGTTTTTAGACAGCCCACCCCGTCCCCCTGATGTGTCTCAGGACCCAGAGCTGGAAAACCCATTTCAGCCCCTGCTAGCTCTACACCATGCTTCACTTCCTCCCTGTGTGTGTGTGGTACTGTATCATGTCTTCAGTATCTCTTAACCCAAACCACATGAGAGATTTCTGTCTCCAGTCCTTTTTCTTGTTTTCTCTTTTACTCTCCTCACTGTCTCATTGTGTACATCTTTGCAGAAGTGTGTGTGTGTGTGTGTGTGCACTCATGTGTGTTAAGATAATCCTTATACCCCCCCCTCCCCCATCTGTCCTCTACCAGGACCCTAACCAGCTGATCAGAGCCAGTGCTCTGAGGGTTCTGTCCAGTATCAGAGTCCCCATCATCGTTCCCATCATGATGCTGGCCATCAAGGAGGCTGCCTCCGACATGTCACCTTACGTCAGGAAAACATCCGCCCACGCCATCCAGAAACTCTACAGGTTGTGTGTGTGTGTGTGTGTGTGTGTGTGTGTGTGTGTGTTGTGTGTGTGTGTGTGTGTGTGTGTGTGTAAAGCAATGGAACTGGGAGTTGACTCAAACCGTTCCTTCTCCTTAGCCTGGATCCGGATCAGAAGGAGCACCTGATAGAAGTCATTGATAAATTGCTGAAGGACAAAAGCACTGTGAGTAAAACCGGCTCCCATTACCAGCTAATCCAAGTAAGTTTTGGGACGGTCACATGTTTTCATTGAAAACATAAATGACTACAACCAGATTCTAAAGTGTGTAGAAAGATAAGGGAGCTATGAAATGTATATATATTTTTTTACAAGATTATCTTTGAGACTAAAGATTACTATTATTAAAGTAATAAAACTAGACGGTCAGGGAGAATCTAAAATTCCCCAAATTTCATTACATGGGGGGCCCTCATTATTTGAGTCACTCAGATGGTGTATGAACATGGCATAAGCCATGGCAAAATGTTTAGGGGTGCAGGAAACCAATTTTAAAACGGTAAAATGTTCTCTCTGCCCCATGGCCCCCCCTCCCCAACGCTAACTTTACCACCAGTGTTTCCCAGCAGTGGAGACCGCATGATATGAACAAAGCAGTAATAAGGATGGATTAAATTGTATTCACTCTGAATCAGTTTTCATCTATTTCATTCATTTGATATCAGATGGGTTCAGCAGTCAGTCCTTACTCAATGCATTCATTCAAACCAAATCCATGACGTCACTGGTCTACTAGGTGCAGTACTCCCAACCAGCCACCAGAGGGTAGTCCAGTCCAACAGAACAGTCCCCCCCACCACCACCGCCCCTCTCACTCTCTCTCCTCTCTCAGCTCATTCACCAATGCCATGCTTTGTTAGCGCCCACTTAAATCCACATATCTTCAGATGCTCCTAGTTAACTGTCGATTTAGAAAGGCATTCTCTCACTGATGCTGGTGTCACCTTAATTTGCTTTCTAAGGCCAAGTTATTTTTTTTTCTCCTAGATTAGCCTGATGGCATTCTCCAACTCCAGTGTGTGAAGCACAAATACAGCGTCTCCTTCCACTATTAGGCTAATAGATGGTGCATATTCTCCAGAAGGTCACTATAAATGCGTATGGTCACTATAAATGCATACGCTCCTATAAAGGCTAGTTAAAATAATGTAAATTGTGCACGTGCTGAAGTTAGCATATAGAATGCCCTGTGCATGTTAGTAAATACAAGCCATACACGGCCTCTCTCTATCGCAATTAGTTATTCATTGCATGCATCTCTCATTATATAAAATAACCCGTAGCACAAAGGGGGGGGCAGGGGGGCCAGGACCAGATGCATAGCATATTTAGCTTCAGTCACTAACGAAGATAGATGATTTCTCCCCATTGAAACACTCTCTCAATGAGGCTGGCTGGCTGGGGGACACCGAGAAAGGGCACAGTCACACAAGTCCGTGCGCTGTGTTTTGGACTGGAAGAAAAAGATTAATAAGACCGGAATGCGAATGTCTTTTTTTTAAAGTATTTTTATATATATTTTTTGTGTGTTATGATTTGTTATTAGAATTTCAGAGAGCTTCTATACCAATTTATTTACTGCCAGTTTTAGCTCTTTGCTTTCTGTCGGTGATCTGTTGTGTTTGTCCTGTTATTCAAAGGACATCTGCATTTATATGGATAAAATTCACTTTATCTTGACCAGAGCATCATAAGAACCATCTTTGAATGTATTTTACAAATGCCTTGAATTACCTGTTTTATCACCGTTCATCCCACAGTAGTATTTCAAATCAAACTTTATTTGAAGTGCATTTACACAAGATGTCATACAATATACACTTGGCAGACTAGGTTTTTTATTTATTTTGCCTGGAGGAAACATAAAGCTTTAAGCTTCTATTCCCCTTCACTTTGAGATAAGAAGTTGCTATCATTCTGGAGAGTGAGAATCACAGGCTGACCATGTAGATATGGACTGTGCCCACATGAGTGTCTAGGGCAGTATATAAAGCTGAGGTGTCCCAAACATGTGGCCCACCACCATCCGTGTCCCCTACCTGTGCCCCAAAACTAGCCTCCATGCTTATTAGAAATGATTGTACTTTGTAAAAAATAAGAATTATCACCAAGGTGGTGAAGTCAGTTATGTTCGGTATGTTACAATGTAAGTATATTTGGGGAGAGATAAAAAAATATATATTTGACTCTCTCTGTTGTAGCCTGAACGGTGATGGCCCCTTTACGCCAAATTAGTGTGACACCCCTGGTTAAAGACAGGATGGTGGTAAGAGAAGGGCTGTAGAGGGAGGGGGGGGGAGAAACACAACACAGGAGGTTGTGCAGCTGTTTTACTGTGATGGATCTATTATCCAGCCATTACAAGATAAATGATCGATCCCTCCCATCCTGCCGCCCTGCCTCTCCCTGCACCTCCTGCAAAATTGAAATGAGAACAGGGAGGAGTGTGTGTGTGGTAGTGTGTGGTATGATTAGAGGCTAGGTGGGATGCCCATTCATTTAAGAGAAAGAGGAGGGAGGAGATGGAAAAGGGGGAGAGGATAGAGCGAAGGCAGGGAGGGTAGGCCGACCGACCCTGCGCCGTGCCATCAATCAAGGCGGCGCGCCGTCTCTGGCGTGATGACCCAGCACTCGCCGCCTCCCTGGCGCCCTAATTAGAATTCATGACAAAATAGATGCAAGGAAATGGTTTGGGCCCTTCATAATTTTATACGAAATTTATTGTTATTAGAGGAACCATTTGCTTAGTGTGATTTTTCCATTACTGGCTTGTCACGTAGTGTAGATAATACGATGGAAGTGGATGGGAGAGAGGGAGGGATGGTTGTGGACTCCATAGATTGGGGTGTCAGTTTTGTTGATGGCGCGTGTAGTTTACCTGCATCTAATGGGGGAAGTTGAGATGGGGGAGGGAGGGATAATGCACAAAGAGGCGGAGACAGGCCCAGAGAGACTAATAGGCTGAGAGAGAGAGACAGACGTCGAAGGGAACGTAACACAGGGCTGAGATACTAGGAACCTCTGTGTATCCATTGATGCACACAGGCACAAAGTTCCTGTTCATTCCTGTCAGTACTTTACTCCAATATAAGGGCTATGCACTAGATGAGGTTTGCGGAGTTGGAACTTTACATCAAGCATCTGTTAGTTCTGAGACCAACCGCGCTGTGCATGACAATTAAAAGCCACACATACATTCCCCAACTAGGCCCCTTTCCAATTATAAACCACAAGCACATCCGTTAAACTCTGCTTATATGAGGTTTCTTAATTGCTTGCTAAACCAAGTGTTTAAACAATGCCTCGGTTTTGATTTGTTTCGCCCATGTTTTGTTTTTTTAAACGAACAGCTTGTTTTTTAATGTATTTTTTTTTTAATGTAATTTTGGTTGCAAAGTTTAGGCTAATTCCAAACACGTATTTTACCTCACACCTTTTTCTATGGTATTTACCAGTCATTTAGAAGCCTACTCCCTAAAGCTGTCCAGATTGTTGAATGATTAGCGCTTCGGGTTCCTAGCTCCCCAGTTGTCAGAGGGCCTCAAACGCATATGCACACACACCTACGCAATCAATGCAGCTGCACGGCAGGGATGATGGGTAAATGTACAGGGTTTCCACAGGGGCCACCAGGGGCCAGTCTTTTCTAATGGGAGAGACCGGATTCCGCTACCCCTCTCCTCGCCGACTCCTTCCTTATTCCCCCTCGCCTCTCTGCGTTAATGCTGTTTGCATATTAATACACAGCCATGTCAATCAGTCAGTCTGCCAGCCAGCAGCGCTACAGGAATAGAACACGGACCAGACAAATGGATTTTTCTCCCAATAAAATGTACTTGATTGCCTCCCTTTCCTCCCTCTCTCCCCTCCATTCTCCCATTTCCCCCTTTCTCTTGTCTCATGAATAGAACATTCAATTAGCTATGAGCTGAAGGGACAAATTAAAAGTCTGTGGTGAAATGTTTTGGCTGTGTGTGGGCGATTTAGAAGGATGCCTTTTACCATGGTGATGCCAAATTAGATTTGTTCAGTAAAGACTTTAAATGCGGTAATTTTCCACCCAGTTACTCCTCTCCTGTTTGGTGCCTGGCTCTTAGATTATAGCTAACTGTTCATAAACCAAATTCTTGCTCTTAGATCATGAAGTACACTGTCTTTCTAACCAAGATGTAACCAGGCCTTTCGGTAGACCGTCATTGTAAAATAAGAATTTGTTCTAAACTGACTTGCCTAGTCACATAAATACACAGACAATGGTCTCAGGCTAAAGCAGGGCTGCCCAAGTTGGATCCTGAGAGTTACTGGGTGTGCAGGCTTTTACTCTAGCCCTGCAGTAACCCAACGTCTCCCCCTATAGCTGGTAGCGGGCAGCGTGGTGATGGCCTTTGAGGAAGTGTGTCCGGACCGTATTGACCTGATCCATAAGAACTACCGTAAACTCTGCAACCTGCTGGTGGACGTGGAGGAGTGGGGTCAGGTGGTCATCATCACCATGTTGACCCGCTACGCCAGGACGCAGTTCACCAGCCCCTGGAAAGAGGTGAGAGATGGGAGGAAGAAAGATGGTGGGTGGGGGTTGACACAGTTCACCAGCCCCTGGAAAGAGGTGGGAGGAGATGGGAGGAAGAAAGATGGTGGGATGGTGGGGGGGGTTGACACAGTTCACCAGCCCCTGGAAAGAGGTGAGAGATGGGAGGAGGAAGAAAGATGGTGGGAGGAAGAAAGGTGGGGGGTTGACACAGTTCACCAGCCCCTGGAAAGAGGTGCGAGATGGGAGGAAGGAAAATGGTGGTGGGGGGGGTTGACACAGTTCACCAGCCCCTGGAAAGAGGTGAGAGATGGGAGGAAGGAAGATGGTGCGAGATGGGGGGGTGGTTGACACAGTTCACCAGCCCCTGGAAAGAGGTGAGAGATGGGAGGAAGAAAGGTGGGAGGAAGAAAGGTGGGGGGTTGACACAGTTCACCAGCCCCTGGAAAGAGGTGAGAGATGGGAGGAAGAAAGATGGTGGGGGGGGTTGACACAGTTCACCAGCCCCTGGAAAGAGGTGAGAGATGGGAGGAAGAAAGATGGTGGTGGGGGGGGTTGACACAGTTCACCAGCCTGTGGAAAGAGGTGCGAGATGGGGAGCGAGGGAAGCGAATAAGTGGTTTGTGTCAGAACGGCGTCGTGTGGCGTGAGCTCTAATGAACGTTTAGATTTGAGATGATTGAGATGTAGTGGCTTCTCTTGAAAGTCTCATCAGCGAAAAAGGAAAGGGCTCAGTTAGGGACTAACTTCTAGCAACTTCTAGATGTGCCTATGCTGGCTTGGGTTGGCTAGCAGGCGTTGGCATGTATGCGGTGAATAACAGAATGAAAGACGTGTGTGTTTGTGTGCGTTTCAGGACGGTCTGTTTGATGAGAACAGTGAGACTGCGTTCTATGAGTCTGATGAGAAGAAGACGAAAAATGGGGACGAAAAGAAGTCCTACATGATGGACCCCGACCACAGACTGCTTCTGAGGAACACCAAGCCTTTACTACAGAGTAGAAACACTGCCGTGAGTCTCACCACACACACACACACACACACACTGCTCTGAAGCACACTGGTCCGAGCCTCTCTCACAAACAGATGCATAAACACACACGCATCCAGTGTTTACTGCTGTTGAACCTGCTGGCTGTGAGGGATACAGGCAGCCTTGATGAAGGCGTCTGAGCATGGGGTTCTGTTGTCACTCCTTCCAAACATGAACATGTTGATTTTAAAATGTGACGTTTCTTTTTAACAGAGAACGCGATGCGGCCCTCCTCCGTACCGTCACGTCTTCCAAATGTGACTCCTCAGTCCTTACTCTGGCTGTCTGTTACCTTCTAAATGTCATTCCTCACATTACAAAAAAACGCATGACTTTGGTGTTGCTATTTGATATATGGAGCTTTTTAAAGAGCTTTGTGTCCTGAGGGAGGATGAAAGACCCGTCCTACACGAGGAGGAGATACACACAGACCTGGGATCAGGCAGTGCTGTATCGTCTTGCCGAATCCTAGGGTCTGTGACGCCAAACAATGGCGTGACAATGACCACAGGACTCGGCAAGACAGCACAAATTCAACTGGGACCAGGCTAGATAGGGGCATGCCTGGAGTTGAGAAACAACCCCCTGTATTTGAGGCGTGGCTAGAAGGGCCATGTTAGAGGGGGGAAAAACCTGTTCACGTCTGTCGTTTCAGGTGGTGGTGTCAGTAGCTCAGCTGTACTGGCACCTGGCTCCTAAACACGAGGTCGGCGTCATCACCAAGTCACTGGTCAGACTGCTCCGAAGCCACAGGTACACCCCAACCCCTATCTGTACCTTTTTTTTTTCTCTTCTCTCTCCCTCTCTGTGTGTCTCTATTGTGAGGACAAAAAAAGGGCACTCCATAATGTTTCCCCTCTGTCTCTCCCTGTCAGAGAGGTGCAGTACGTTGTGTTACAGAACATCGCCACCATGTCTATTCAGAGGAAGGTAAGGCTCTAAACATGGCTCCTCTCTTCAGTGTCTGCTGCGGGACAGGATTGTCTGGACGCCTCTTGCCCGAGAGCTTAACCACCGTAATTTCATCACCAGACGTACTGTAGCACAGAGGAGAGACCATTCTCTCCCGTTGTCTGTGGTTATAAACGGCATGGTCGACCATGTTGCACGCACTTTGTCTGTTGTAAACCTCACGATTGTGACGATGTGGACTGCTGACTTCAGTTGTGACTATAATAAACGACACGTTGGGCGAACTTTTCCGTCGGTTTTGAACGAATAACATTGCAGTATTACAAAGCGATGGGCGGAGCCGGGCAGTTTAATCCAGTCTTTTTTATATTATGAAGTATCATTATGGTTTTATGTTCTCCCGCCAGGGCATGTTTGAACCTTACATGAAGAGTTTCTATGTGAGATCCACAGATGCCACTCACATCAAATCGCTCAAGGTAAGCTCCCTCATGATGACCAAGCTAATGTAAAAGTAAACCATGAGGTCAGGTGTGTGTGTGTGATCAGACCCATTTTGTCTCCCCAGCTGGAGATCTTGACCAGTCTGGCCAACGAAGCCAACATCTCAACCATCCTTAGAGAGTTCCAGGTAAGTCTCTGTCTCTCTCTCTCTCTCTGGCTTACATTCTGTCTCAAATTCAAGCTGCTTTATTGGCATGAAAAACATTGTCAATATTGCCAAAGCAACAATGTATACAATATACACTGCTCAAAAAAATAAAGGGAACACTTAAACAACACAATGTAACTCCAAGTCAATCACACTTCTGTGAAATCAAACTGTCCACTTAGGAAGCAACACTGATTGACAATAAATTTCACATGCTGTTGTGCAAATGGAATAGACAACAGGTGGAAATTATAGGCAATTATCAAGACACCCCCAATAAAGGAGTGGTTCTGCAGGTGATGACCACAGACCACTTCTCAGTTCCTATGCTTCCTGGCTGATGTTTTGGTAACTTTTGAATGCTGGCGGTGCTTTCAATCTAGTGGTAGCATGAGATGGAGTCTACAACCCACACAAGTGGCTCAGGTAGTGCAGCTCAATCAGGATGGAACATCAATGCGAGCTGTGGCAAGAAGGTTTGCTGTGTCTGTCAGCGTAGTGTCCAGAGCATGGAGGCGCTACCAGGAGACAGGCCAGTACATCAGGAGACGTGGAGGAGACCGTAGGAGGGCAACAACCCAGCAGCAGGACCGCTACCTCCACCTTTGTTCAAGGAGGAGCAGGAGGAGCACTGCCAGAGCCCTGCAAAATGACCTCCAGCAGGCCACAAATGTGCATGTGTCTGCTCAAACGGTCAGAAACAGACTCCATGAGGGTGGTATGAGGGCCCGACGTCCACAGGTGGTGGTTGTGCTTACAGCCCAACACCGTGCAGGACGCTTGGCATTTGCCAGAGAACACCAAGATTGGCAAATTCGCCACTGGCGCCCTGTGCTCTTCACAGATGAAAGCAGGTTCACACTGAGCACATGTGACAGACGTGACAGTCTGGAGACGCCGTGGAGAACGTTCGGCTGCCTGCAACATCCTCCAGCATGACCGGTTTGTTGGTGGGTCAGTCATGGTGTGGGGTGGCATTTCTTTGGGGGGCCGCACAGCCCTCCATGTGCTCACCAGAGGTAGCCTGACTGCCATTAGGTACCGAGATGAGATCCTCAGTCCCCTTGTGAGACCATATGCTGGTGCGGTTGGCCCTGGGTTCCTCCTAATGCAAGACAATGCTAGACCTCATGTGGCTGGAGTGTGTCAGCAGTTCCTGCAAGAGGAAGGCATTGATGCTATGGACTAGCCCGCCCGTTCCCCAGACCTGAATCCAATTGAGCACATCTGGGACATCATGTCTCGCTCCATCCACCAACACCACGTTGCACCACAGACTGTCCAGGAGTTGGATGCTTTAGTCCAGGTCTGGGAGGAGATCCCTCAGGAGACCATCAGGAGCATGCGCAGGCGTTGTAGGGAGGTCATACAGGCACGTGGCGGCCACACACACTACTGAGCCTCATTTTGACTTGTTTTAAGGACATTCCTTCAAAGTTGGATCAGCCTGTAGTGTGGTTTTCCACCTTAATTTTGAGTGTGACTCCAAATCCAGACCTCCATGGGTTGATACATTTGATTTCCATTGATCATTTGTGTGATTTTGTTGTCAGCACATTCAACTATGTAAAGAAAAAAGTATTTAATAAGAATATTTCATTCATTCAGATCTAGGATGTGTTATTTTGGCTACCCAAAGCCATGTCTTTATTTTATTCCCTTTTATTTTTTTGAGCAGTGTACATTGTAATAAAATTATAAACAATAACAAATGAGAATAGAAAGAAAATGGTAGTAAAATTAAATCTGAAAATAATAACAATAAAATGGTAAGTCAAAAGTAGAAATGTAATACATTTTTTTTTAAATCTAAGTATAAAACTAACTTATAACTAAATAATGGTCATCTTCACCATTTACATCAGTACTACAACTACTATCATCATTACCACTACAACCACCATCATTAAACTGCTACCATTACCACCCATACCACTACTATTTGGAATGATTAATAATAGTAGTAGTAACAATAATAGTAATAATAAGTAAGTTACTGCTTACTATGCAGATGTTATTATTCAGTGTCCCTATGGCAGGAAAATACATATTTGGCTGCAAGAGGAGCCATTGCTCCTTCGCCCATGAGTATTTTTAGTTTTTCCTCTGGGTGTAATAAGTTCAAATTTGGAAAAATATTCCTCAAAGAGATTCATTATTCACAAAAATGACTACATTTATCACAGTAAAGGAGAAAGTGCATCTCTGTCTCTACCCTCCCCTGTCGTGCAGTGACCACATACACGCTCCTCTTTGGGTAGCCATGTCTTTTTATGTCTGCCGGTTTCTATTGCCAATCGGTGGTCACTCAGCCTGTACTTGGTAAGGATCTGTCTCTGCTTCATATCTCTGACAGAGTAGAGATAATCAGCCAATTCATATTCTCTGTTTAGGGTCAGATAGCAATTGAGTCGGCTTTGGGATTTTGTTTCGTTTTTCCAATGTTGTAAATATGATTCCTTTGATTGGTTCATGATTTTGCTTATTGGAATTCTTTCTTTTGAAGCAGTGCTGGTGTCAGCTTGGTTGGTGAGGTCCAACACCAGCTGACTGAGAGGGCTCGTTTCTGGGCTCAGCTCTTGGGCTTGAAGTGCTTTAAATTGACTCGAATTTGGACTTGAATTTAGATGTAGCCAAAATTTTAATGATCTTTTCTGTATTTTCATTATTACTGGAAAATGGCCCAATTCTGCCCTACATGCATTAGTTGGTGTAATTTCTCTGGACTTGTAGGATTTTCCTACAGAATTCTGCATGTAGGGCTTCAATTGGATGTTTGTCCCACATTTTAAAGTCCAGTTTATTGAGTGGCCCCCAAACCTCACTTCCATAAAGTGCTATTGGTGGGATTACACTGTCAAATATTTTAGTCCAAATTCTAATTGGGATGTTGATTTTGAATAATTTCATTTTTATTGCATACATTGCTCTGCGGGCTTTTTCTTTGAGTGCATTCACTGCCATATTAAAGTTTCCCGATGCAGATACGGTCAGACCAAGGTAGGTGTGATTTTTAGTGTGTTCAATTTTGGTGTTGTTCAGGGTGAATTTATATTTGTCCATCTGACATGTTTTTGGGGGGGAAATCATAATTTACGTTTTTTGTAAATTTACTGCCAAGGGCCCAATTATGGCAATATTGCTCTAGAATATTAAGGTTCTGTTGAAGACCTTCTTTGGTTGTTGATAGAGGTACCAACAGCATATAGCAGGTATTTCACCTCTGTGTCAAATAGAGTCCTGGCGCTGGAGAATGGTCCAACATGTCTGCTAATTCATTGATATAAATGTTGAACAGATTTGGACTCAAACTGCAGCCTTGTCTCACACCTCGATGTTGTGAAAATAATTCTGTTCTTTGGTTTTTGATTTTTATTGCACACACATTTTATTAAGTCATACACCACCAAGCCCACTTTGGAGAATGTTGTAGAATAGCCCTTCCTGACAAATAGAATCAAATTATTTTTTAAAGTCAAAAAAGCAAGCAAAGATTTTGCCATCTTTTTTTTTGGGTGGACGTGTTTATTAATTAGTGTGTGTAAGGTGTGTGTATATATGGTCAGTAGTGCAATGGTTAGGGAGAAAGCCAATTTGATATTTACTTCATACATTTTTTTCTTGAAGAAAGGTTTGAAGTCTTGAATTCAAAATGCTACAGAAAACCTTTCCCAAGTTGCTGTTTACGCAAATTCTCCTGTAATTATTGGGGTCTGATTTGTCTCCACTTTTGTGGCTCAGGGAGATGAGCCCCTGGTTACAGCCAGAAGTTAAAACCATGTTGAACAATTTAAGCACAGCATTTTGCAACTCAGGTGTGCTGTTTTTCAGCATTTCATTTCTGATGTTATCTAGACCACAAGCTTTCTTTGATTTAATAGATTTTAGCTTTTCATTTATTTCTTGTTGGGTTATTGGGTAATCTAATGGATTTTGGTTGTTTTTAATGACTGATTCAAGGAAGTAAAATTTTCTTTATCTAATTGGTTCTGATGTAAGTCTTTTTGTGGGATGTTTTTGTATAGATTATCAAAAGTAAGTTTTCCAAATTCCTACATCTTGTATGGCTAATTCTAGTGGCTTTGTCGTGCTTAAATGGTTCCACATGTCCCAGAACTGATTTTGGTCAATTTACATTTTCAATTTCATCGTGTCTTGTTGGTATAATTCAATTTCTTGCATTTCAGTGTATGTTTGTTCCAAAGTATTCATATCGTAGCTCTGGGTTGTTTTGCTGCTTATGTTTTTCATTTGACATTTCTCAGGTGTTTTCTAATTGTTTTACATTAATTATCAAACCATTTTTCCGAAACTTTTTGCTTCTGATGTTGCATTCTGTCTCGTTTTGATTATCTCTAACATTCTCGCTCTCTCTCTCTCTCTGATTCTGTTACATTCTCTCTCTCTCTGATTATTTCAGTTACATTGTCTCTCGCGCTCTTGATTCTCTGTTACATTCTGTCTCTCTCTCTCTCTGATTTATCTCTGTTAGATTCTCTCTCAATATCCTTTTCCGTCACTGGCAGCGGTTCCACATATTATCGCCTTTTTAGATAGAATGAATGGCTCCACCTTGTGCTTTGATTTGAACAGACTTATGTGAAGAGCCAGGACAAGCAGTTTGCAGCCGGTACCATCCAGGCCATCGGCAGGTGTGCCACCAACATCTCTGAGGTGACAGACACCTGCCTCCAAGGACTGGTGCTGCTGCTCTCCAACCGAGACGGTACGGAACCACTGACCGATTTGATTGATTGATCGACTGATTGGTTCTCTTTGTCCAGAGAATCAGTCGATCGGTTGTCTTTGTCCTGCTCCGGTTCAAAGTTGGATATATGTGTCAAACCCTCTCTTTTGTATATATTGTTTTAACCACTTAGATGCGAAGTCTCCAGTTTGAGGCACTTGAGTGGTTCTGGTAGTATTTGTTCTAAATGGATATGTGGACACCATAGCTTGAAGAGGCTTGCATTGAGCGGTAGCCCTGATTCTCATGGACAGAGGATTGTCTCTTCTGCCTGTGTGAAGCAAGGTGGTGACAACTGACAACACTGTCCAACACCTGGCTGAACCCTACTTCACAGCCACTAACACTGCATATGCCTGGAATCCTTACACCCTAACGCAGCAGGAGAGATTGGTTTTGCCTGGAATCCTTACACCCTAACGCAGCAGGAGAGATATTTTTATTTGTTTTTGTCAGGGACAAGATTAATATGAGATGAAAGGCGAGTCCCTAACGAGTTTAGGAAGCTAAACTAGAGCTCTGGGAGACTCGATGGGGGCAGATGTTTTGCACATTTTATGCAGCTTTTCTCTAACACAATATACAATAATGTATTTTACAGTTCTAATGAAGGTAAAATCTTATAGTTAGTCATTTTATAAATTGATTATACTATATTTAGTCAACGTAATTTCACGCCTTTTTCATACTTTTGTTGAATAGGCAATGCATCATATACAATATTTCATCTTTTTATTATGTTTGTACTGTGTACTTCAGCTTGTGTCCTCAAGTGACTACACCTCAGCAATTTATTTAAAAAATTACCAGAAAGGTGAGATTTTAACCTTGGAGAGTGTAGCAACAATCCCCCCAAAAGTAATGATTCATCATGAGGGCCATAAACAATAACTAGTAACTGTTTATGGCCCTTCTCATGATAAATAATTACTTTTGGGGGATTTCGTATATATTACATTTTTTGATTACATTTAGTTCCATTTTGAAATGGAAATGTATCGTCTCCTCACAGAGACGGTGGTGGCTGAGAGCGTGGTGGTCATCAAGAAGCTTCTCCAGACCCAGCCCACCCAGCACAGTGACATCATCAAACACATGGCCAAGCTCTTCGACAACATCGCTGTACCCCCCCCAAAAACCAGACTAACCCCTCTTGTGTGTCAAGGTGCCGATGGCGCGGGCCAGCATCCTGTGGCTGATGGGGGAGTACTGTGAGAGGGTCCCTCAGATCGCCCCCGATGTCCTCCGCAAGATGGCCAAGAGCTTCACCTCCGAGGAGGACATCGTCAAGCTGCAGACAGTCAACCTGGCTGCCAAACTCTACCTCACCAACTCCAAACAGGTACATTAGCCTACGCTAAACAGTAGGTACACTGAACAGTCGGGTCGGCAGTACATGTTGCAGCGTTATTCTGCCCTAATTCATCATAATTCATCTTATACAGCTTTTATTGTCATGGAAGTAAACAACGTCATTAGCCTCCAGTTTCTTGTTATTTGGCTCCCGCAATCAAATTTTCCCCACTTCCTTAAGTGCAAGGTTTAACGTTGCGCGTCGTGCCATTGCCGTGCCTCTGTTTGAGAACGGATCTGTAGTTACATCGGATGCAGAGCAATATGGCGGCTAGGCTGGGTTTATGACCACACTGCAGATGCTGCCGCCTCAAATGAGCACGTTATTAGACCTCTTTCCCCTTGCTAATGTTTCAGAGAGATGAGGATGGAGGGAGGGCTGGGAGGGAAGAGAGTGGGATGGTGGGAGGGCTGGGAGGGAAGAGAGTGGGATGGCGGGAGGGCTGGGAGGGAAGAGAGTGGGATGGTGGGAGGGCTGGGAGGGAAGAGAGTGGGATGGAGGGAGGGCTGGGAGGGAAGAGAGTGGGATGGCGGGAGGGCTGGGAGGGAAGAGAGTGGGATGGCGGGAGGGCTGGGAGGGAAGAGAGTGGGATGGCGGGAGGGCTGGGAGGGAATAGAGTGGGATGGCGGGAGGGCTGGGAGGGAAGAGAGTGGGAGGGCTGGGAAGAGAGTGGGATGGTGAGATTCGAGGCAGACGGTGAGGGAAGAGGTTAAAAAAAGTGGGGGCGGGGGGGTGAAGAAATAGAGGGAGGTGTGAGAGAGTGCTAATGTCGACCTTCTGGGGTCGTAACTCTTGGTTTTTATACCTCCCTGAATAATATATGTTAAAGGCAAGCGCTCCCCATCTCGGACCATAAACCCACCTGGCACAGAGAGGTTGTCACTCATACGCCTAGAGAGGGGGAGCAGACTGGAGGAGAACAGTGTGTTTGTATGTAGTGTATGTAGTGGGACACACCATACGGATTCATGAGCTTACCTTAATGGAGCTGTGTGCTTCTTTTTTTATGTTGGATTGGCGGCGTCTTCTCTCCCGCTTCCTCCCCTCCATCTTTCTCTCCTCCTTCTCCCCCCCATATCTCCCTTTTTCCCTCCGTCCTTCTGTCTCTCCCAACACCCAGACCAAGTTGTTGACCCAGTACATTTTGAACCTGGGGAAATATGACCAGAACTATGACATCAGAGACCGCACGCGCTTCATCCGCCAGCTCATTGTGCCCAATGAGAAGAGCGGCGCACTCGGCAAGTACGCCCGCCGCATCCTGCTGGCGCCCAAGCCGGCACCCGTCCTGGAGTCCACATACAAAGGTACCTTTGGAAGTAGTGCACTAAATAGGGAATAGGGTGCCCTTTAGGAGACACACGGGTGTTTTTAATATGCTGGTGTGAGTCTGTGAATGGCAGAGGGTCCAGGGCCCTCTCTCTCTCTCTCGGCTCTGATGAGATGGGTGAATTATTACCTGGCTAATGATAACCTTTGAGATGCAGATAACACACACACACACACACACAGTTAACTTGAATCCAGATGAGAGAAAGACAGAAGCAGCCTCCGAAACATTATTATTCTGCAGTGGTCTCTGCGTCTACTAGATGTTTATGAAAAACGTTACCACTCCTGTCATTCTTAATATTCACCCTTTTAACTCTTGATTTCTTTTCTCCCTCTCTGTTTCGTTAGAGAAGGCCGACCTCCCCAGGCACTTTGACTGATTACACCTCCTATATTGACCATTAGGGAGGAGAATCGTTTTACTCTTGTGCGTGTGGGCTCCTGGAACCTTTATTAAACAGCAGTGTGTGTGTATACAGTGACATTTCAGAGTGTTTAATGCCAATTACTCTCTGTCCTGCTGATTGAGAGAGCACTGCTGTGACATTGAGACCCCTGCCTCTCTTTCTCTACCCCTTTCTCGTCCTCCAATGTTGATCATTATGTTTCTCGTCCCTCTTTTCTCCCCTCCTCCAACCCCCCCCACCCCCACCATTTCCCCTTCGTCCTCTCACCCCCTCTCCCTCCTCCAATGTTACTCATTATATTTCTCCTCTGACATTTTCCCTTCTCTTTGTCTACCCTTTTTCCTTTACTTCCTCCCTCTCTCCGTCTTCTCCTCTCCCCTCCATCACTCTCTGTCAGACCGTGATCGTTACCAGTTGGGAACGCTGTCCCACACCATCAACACCAAAGCCAGTGGCTACCTGGAGCTCTCTGATTGGCCTGCTGTGGCTCCTGACCAATCAGTGAGGAACGTGGAGGTGATTGAGCCGGTAATGATCCATCTTTACTTCTACTACCCGTGCCCGCTCATCACCCAGGCCCTACACCAAGGGTGGTCAATTCATTTTAATACAGCTCCATGTTGATACACTATGAATACAAGCGTATGTGGACACTCCTTCAAATTAGTGGATTCGGCTATTTCAGCCACACCCGTTGCTGACAGGTGTATAAAATTGAGCACAGAGCCATGGGAGCTCCATAGACACACATTGGCAGTAGAATGGCCTTACTGAAGAGCTGAGTGACTTTCAACGTGGCACTGTCATAGGATGGTACCTTTCCAACAGTTGGTCAAATTTCTGCCCTGCTAGAGCTGCCTCGGTCAACTGTAAGTGCTGTTATTGTGAAGTGGAAACATCTAGGAACAACAGCTCAGCCGCGAATTGTTAGGCCGCACAAGCTCACAGAATGGGACCATCAAGTGCTGAAGTGAGTTCAAAACTGCCTCCGGAAGCCACATCTAATAACTGTTCGTTGGGAGCTTCATGAAATGGGTTTCCATGGCCGAGCAGCCGCACACAAGCCTAAGCTTACCGTGCACAATGCCAAGCGTTGACTGGAGTGGTATAAAGCTCGCCGCCATTGGACTCAGGAGCAGTGGAATGGCGTTCTCTGGAGTGATGAATCACACTTCACCATCTGGCAGTCCGACGGACTAATCTAGGTTTGGCGGAAGCCAGGAGAACGCTATCTGCTGCAATGCGTAGTGCCAACTGTAAAGTTTAGTGGAGGAGGAATAATGGTTTAAGGCTGTTTTTCATGGTTCGGGCTAGGCCCCTTAGTTCCAGTGAAGGGTAATCTTAATGCTACAGCATACAATGACATTCGAGATGATTCTGTGCTTCCAACTTTGTGGCAACAGTTTGAAGGCCCTTTCCTGTTTCAGCATGACAATGACCTCTCCCAACATCAGTGCCCAACCTCACTAATGCTCTTGTGGCTGAATGGAAGCAAGTCCCCACAGCAACGTTCCAAGATCTAGTGGAAAGTCTTCCCAGAAGAGTGGAGGCTGTTATAGCAGCAAAGGGTGGACCAACTCTCTATTAATGCCCATGATTTTGGAATGAGATGATGAGCAGGTGTCCACATACAACACCAGTCAAAAGTTTGCCCACCTACTCATTCCAGAGGTCTAATTTATATTTACTATTTTCTACATTGTCTTCAATATTACTCTACAAACTATGGAATCATGTACTAACCAAAAAAGTGTTAAACAAATCAAAAATATATTTTAGATTCTTCAAAGTAGCCACCCTTTGCCTTGACAGCTTTGAACACTCTTGGCATTCTATCAACCAGCTTCATGAGAAATGCTTTCTTGTAGGAGTTCCAACATATGCTGATCACTTGTTGGCTGCTTTTCCTTCACTCTGCGTTCCAACTCATTCCAAACCATCTCAATTGAGTTGAGGTCAGGTGATTGTGGAGGCCAGGTCATCTGACGCAGCACTCCATCACTCTCCTTGGTCAAATAGCCCTTACACAGCCTGGAGGTGTATTTTGGGTCATATTGTCCTGTTGAAAAACAAATGATAGTCCCACTAAGCGCAAACCAGATAGGATGGCGTATCTCTGCAGAATGTTGTGGTAGCCATGCTGGTTAAATTTGGCTTGAATTCTAAATAAATCACTGATGGTGTCACCGGCAAAGCACCATCACACCACCTCCTCCATGCTTCACGGTGGAAACCACACATGCGGAAATCATCCATTCACCTACTCTGTGTTCATGAAATTTTCCAAAGTGACTGACTTTCATGTCTTAAAGTATTGGACTGTTTCTCTTTGCTTATTTGAGCTGTTCTTGCCATAATATGGACTTGATCTTTTACCAAATAGAGCTATTGTCTGTCTGTATACCACCCCTACCTTGTGTTGTGACAACTGATTGGCTCAAAGGAAAGAAATTCCACAAATGTACTTTAACAAGGTGCACCTGGTTGAGAGAATGCCAAGAGCGTGCAAAGCTGTCATCAAGGCAAAGGGTGGCTACTTTGAAGAATCTCAAATATAAAATATATTTTGATTTGTTTAACATGTTTTTGGCTACTACATGATTCCATGTGTTATTTCCTAGTTTTCATGTTCTTCACTATTATTCTACAAAGCAGAACATAGTAATAAAACTAAAAAACCCTTGAATTAGTAGATTTGTCCAAACCTTTTGACTGGTACTGTACTTTTTGTTTCAATCTTTCCTCACTTCCTCTTACTGTACCTCCCTTCCTCTGACATCACTTCCTAATCCGTTGCCAGGTGAAGGAGTGGGCTCCGTCGCTAGGGAAGACTGGAAAGTCCAAGCTGTCCAAGTCATCAGATGATAAGTTCTACTCTGACTCTGGAGAGGAGGAGGAGAAGGAGAAGGGCTCAGGGAGCAGTAGCAGTGATGACAGCAGCAGCCGTAGTGAAGGTCTGTTTGGCCATGTGTGTACCATAAAGTGTGTTATTTTGTGAGGGCTTGCAATGCCAGTCAAGGTTGTATTCATAATCGTACGAGATGAAACTGTGTGTGTTAGAGTCTAGCAGTGAGGCGGAGAGCGATGAGGAAAAGAGCAGTAGTCAGAGCAGTGAAGAGTCCGACAAGTCCTCCAGCCAATCAGAGAAGAGTTCCAGTGAGTCCGACTCTGAACAGAAGAAAACAACTAAGAAACCACCACAGAAGAAGACAGTCAAACCAACGGCCAAAGACAGGTACTATAATGAATTATTCAACACGTAGTTGCGGTTAAGTATGTAGGCACCCTTGTACGATTCACTATTTTACTGCTGAGGGGCTAGTGCTTTCTGCTCAGTCTTTGAACAATCCTCGCGGTTTTTGATTTGGGTTTGGATTCATATATTTTTTGCAATAAATGCATTAAGTCTGTTGAATTCTGTAACGACACAGAATACAACTATTAATAAAAGCCCATTGCTGCTTATCGCTTTTTCGGGTTTTTTTCACATTACTTTACTTTAATAAAATAGTTTAGTTGGCTATGTTAAATAGCTGTTTTAGTATGATGGTGACTTTAGTAGCAGTTTCATTAATACAAGTAATGACTTCCCATCCTTTATCACATGACTTTAATAAAATATTTCAGTTGTGTAATATTACATTATTTTCTTATGATGACTTTGGTATTTCATGCCGAGTCATCACACCTCTGCTCAGGCAGTAGCAGCCACCATCTATTGCTCTGCTCCCCAATGAGTCATCCTAGTTAGGCTAGCTAGCTGGTGGACGAAATCACTATTTTAGTAGTTCTTCAAAGTACGTAAGACATACCTTCACACCTGTTTGTAATGCCAGCTATCAGTCAATTCGATGTATTATTGGCTAGAGATGGGGCTACCTCACGAAGCAACTGTTTCCATTTCTGTCCCACTCCCTCATGTCACGCTCTTCTCTCTTTCTCTTGTCTGTGAAGAAGGCTACGTAATGGCCATTGTAGTTACGTACCACGTTTTCTGCGGTAAACTTTGTTGAAAACTACGACTTCCTATTAAGTCCAACAACAGTGCTTTGAGCTCACAGAAAATACCAGAACTAAATGGAATTAGAATCATTGAACAGACGTTGGTCTATTTATTTTTTATTATTATTATAATATTTTTTTTACCGGAAATAAAATGCCATTTCAGCTAATCGCGCAGCACTATATTTATTCAAAATGTTGAAATTCAAACTTTTGGTTTCCATGTGTTTTTGTTTGATTTACAGCTGCACAGGACCAAGAAATTCAAATGAATTTGGTTGGAAGCAAGTGATTTTTGTTTACTGTGTAATTCGTCTCCCCTGTGGTAAATAGCTGTTCAGCTAGTTTTGAAAAGAGGAACTTTGTGCTTTATTGTGCTCCATTGTGAAGGGCTCTCATAACGGCAGTGCAGCTGTGGATTGGTCATTTAGCTTCCTGTTGGTGGCAATGAATGAGATCTGAGACATTACTGTTGCACACAGACACACACTGACAAATTTTGTCCCTGACACGTTCTATTTCACTCTCTCACACAATGCTCTCCCACACGTACACACACACCCTACCTGCTCGTGCTGTGTGACAGGCCGGCAGCTGACCCTGTTCCCTCCATTAGAGGGTGTAATTAGACCAGCTCACCCCAGTGCTTCCACGCACGCACCCACACATGCTATACCCACTATCCCACACACACACTATCTCGCTCTCAAACACACACACACACAGTAATTATCCCAGCTCACCCCAGTGCTTCCACAACAAACACAGCATAATGCCCTCATTACGGCCCAGTCATTCCAGGCAGGGCTTAATCAGGCCCGCTCTGATTTATATCGCTTTTTCCTGTTCGCAACAAATGAAATCTGTAGGCCAAATTAATACTGGCTTCTCATCATCGGCCAAGTTAAAAAGCCAGTTACCGTCACAATTCTGCTCGTTAATTTAACAGCTGAAAATCCCAGGCAGCCCGAGTAAACACTCATTATCAGGACAAATTGGAGAGAGAGAGATGGAAAGAGGAGAGAGAGCGAGCGAGGGAGGAGGAGAAAAAAGTTTCAACGAAAGCGATATTAAATTAAGTGGGCAAACCAAAACAGATTGATCTTGGTTGTTCTGACAGAGTTTTAGCATGAGCTCCAGCAGACTGCAGTACGCGGTGGGGGTGGAAAGGGTTTTGGTTCGAGTGCCTTTAATGGATAGATTCATAACACGTTCCCCTTTTTATAATGAAACTTTTCATGTTTTAATATAGGAAAAACCCAAGTTAATGTTATATTTCAATCTGTGTTAGACGGAATCCGCGGTATGGGAAACGGCGCCCACCGTCTGCCCCAAGGCCGTTGTGTTTTGTTTTTGTGGAGGTGAGGAGTATCGCACAACGTGATATCCACATGTCTTTTCAGTACATATTCTGCTGTTTGATCACGCGTGCAATGACGTCGGAGGGGGAAAAAAAGCCAGTGTTCATTGTTTGCCTTAACTTGTAGTTATATAGCAAACGGTAGTGGCAGTTTCACCGCTAAGGATTCCATATGACTTTTTTTTTCCTCCCACGGAATAACCCTTCAAGATGCACTCCTTCATCTCACAGGTACATATAGAAGACACTTGTGGAGTTTTGGATGGCGGTTATTGGCCAGCCAATTACTTTTGGCTGCAACTCCTGGCTACATGTGCTGCCCATAGAAAGTCAATGATTTAATAATGGTTTAATGGCATGACTGGCGGCCATTGCCAGTGTAGTAAAAAGGGGACCATCGAGTTGTCCCAGAAGCTTGGGCGCTGCACAAAAACCTGTGAACCCAGACAGATGGTGTGATGGGTCTGCAGCAAGAAAGATGTTGCATAAAGTTTAATTCAGCGTACTCCGTTGCAAGTGTACCCATAGGCTAGGTTGAAGATGACAAATGATATACGTTTTCCACCTAGCCCATAGGAGCACAGCAGGAAGTAAAAGCAGGAAGTGCACCCATCAATCTGTGCTTTTAAAAAATATATATCTATTAACAACAAATCAATACAGAAAGTACATGAGGGAACACAAGTATATATAGATTATAAACCATGGACAATCGAGCTAGGGGGTACAATATCACATAAGGACCGTAAGGGGCATACATACACTTACTCTAACAAAAAAGCTGTTAGAATTGTATAACTCTTTTTGTAGGGTAAGAATGTTGTTTTTTCGAAATTTACAGTTGTGGTTATGAAATTTGGCCAAAAGAATAATGAAATGAATTACATAAAAATGTTCAGCTTATTTCTATCGTATGTAAAGCAGTACATCAAGCAGTACATCTCCACAATAGTGTAAAATCTTCATAAATGTGTTCAATTATAAACCTACTGATGTCTTGCCACAGTTTTCTTACAAGAATACAATGCCAAAAAAGATGTAACACCGTTTCTGGGAGGTCATTACAAAAGGAGCAATTTGAGTTGATGTTTTCCTTAAACTTCTTCATATAGTGGTTGGCCAGGATCATATTTATTAATAATTTTAAATGAAACTTTCTTAATTTTGTTAACAAGTAGGTATGTGTGTGGCAACAGCCCAAATTTTTTCCAACAGATATTATCAATAAATCCTTTCCAATAAGGCATGACATAAGGTATAGATACAACATCCTGTTGAAACAAGGTTCGTATCGCTCTGTTGTTGAATGGACCAAAAGAGAAACAAACAAATATTTCCTACTGATGAGTAAACAGGGTCAATAGAAGGTAGGCTCTGAGGGTCAGGTCTTGACACGTTCCTGAATAACAGAGCAACACCTGAGGGAATGGAGTCTAAAACAATTGAAAAATCTTTAGGTGTTACAGGGACCTTGCGAAGTGATAAGAATTCTTTATAACTGAGTGAACGACCCTCTGCATTTACCAGTTTACTCACCAATAGGATATTATTTCGGAACCAATATTCTAAAAACAGAAGTATGTTTATACAATATATCCTGATTATTCCATATATAATATCTGTGTGGAGAAAAATTGTGTTTATAAATGAAGGACCATGATAAGAAAACCTGCCGATGAAAAACAAAGTTTCATGGGAACTTTGTCAATATTATAATTGCAAAACAACATGAAGTGAAGGCCACCAAAAGTAGAGAAGATGATGACATGATGAGGAATAAAATTCCAGATAGAAGTGGGTCTTCTTAGGAATTGTTTTATCCAATTGATCTTAAAAGTATTATTTAAAGTAGTAAAGTCCAGAAAATTCAGTCCACCATTCTCATAAGTGTTCATTGCAACAGTTTTCCTAATGTAATGGGTACGGTTTCTCCAAAGACCAGATGCTTTTCAACTTTCTATCTCCTTATTTTACTGTCAAGATAGAGCGCCATATGTTAGTCTAGAGATGCCTTCGGCCTTGGTTATTAGGACTCTACCTTTTAAAGATAAGTCCCTCTGTAGCCATTGATTTAGTTTCTTCTGGGGGTTTTAATAAGAGGGTTAAAATGTAGTAAGCCTCTAGACTTCTGATCCTTTGTAATGGTTATGCCTAAATATGTAAGTTCTTCTTTTACTGGAATACCATAATATGAAGGTGTCACACAATCTTTGACAGCTATGAGTTCACATTTATTAATGTTAAGATATAGACCAGACGCTTTGGAAAAGGATTGTATCACCTTGATCGATATGGGAATTTGGTTAGCGTCTTTCAGAAAAAGTGTAGTATCAGCCAGCTGGCTTATAATCATGTCTTTACCAGGTATGGAAATACCTTGTACAGGGCTATTATTTAAAGAATTTGCAAGAAGTTGGGTGATTTCATAAAAACAGGTACGGAGAGATGGGACAACCTTGCCTAATTCCTCTCTTTAACTCAAATCTAGGTGAAGTGCCATTTTTCAATTTGATAGAGCTGTTACCATTTGCATAGAGAGTCTTAATAGCCTTGCAGAAAAAATCCCCAAAGCCAAGTCTCTCAAGGGAGTGGAAGAGGAACTGATGCTCTACTGTGTCAAATGCTTTATAAAAATCTAAAAATAATATGAAGCTATCCTCGGTTATTAGGTCTGAGTAGTCAAGTACGTCTAATACTAGTCTGACATAGTTAGAAATATGTTTGTTCTTCATAAAGCCAGACTGTTTCATCAATGATTGCATCCAGGACTTCTTTAATTATTTTTGCAAGTAGTAAGTAAGTAATATCTTAGTCATTATTAAGAAGACAAATTGGACGCCAGTTATCGATGAGCAGCACTTCTTTTTTAGCTATCAGTGTTATTAACCCCTGACTCATTGTAGGAGGGAGAACATTGTTTTTAATACTCTCTAAAAAAGACTTCAAATAGGAAGGGAGCTACTTGTTCAGATAATAATTTGTAAAATTCCAATGTAATTCCATCAACACCTGGTGATTTATTGTTCTTTAGATGTTTGATAGACTCTATAATCTCCAACTTTGATGGGCTCATCACACTGTTTAGATTCTATATCACTGATAGAGTGAACATTATTCAGTGAGTTAAAAAACATATCTGTGGATCCCTGACAGTACGTAGAGCTATACAATTTTCTGTAAAAATTGCTACAGTATTTAGCAATTCATTTTTGGTCATCTGTAATAACACCATCAATGTTTAACATATGGATAGTGTTATTTTTAGAGTGAAATTTCTCACGTCTAAAGAAATAGGATAAATTCTCTTCTCCCTCCTCAATCCATTTTTTCCTAGATCTAATAAAGGCTCCTTCTGCTTTTAATTTATATACATTATCCAGTTTATTTTGTAACTCAATTAGTTCCATCTTCTCCTCCCCAATAGGTCGGCTGGGGACCTCTGAGAAAGGGAAGTTATCTTACTGATCACCTTTTCCTCCTCAGCTCTTCTGGTCTTAGCAAGATTACTACTATATTTTCTAAGGTATTTGGACACCTCAAATTCCAAGAGCTCCCAGTTCTTGCAATAAGATTTTTCTTCACAAGCCCTTTCCCAAAAGTGTGAGAGCAGATCTTTAACCTCAAATTGAACTATATCATTATTTAATAATGAGCTATTTAGCTTCCAGTAGGATGCTCTACCAAGGTTAGTATCAGGGGTAAATATTTTGATATCAATGTAAATGGCCCTTTGGTCTGAGGGGAGTAGTACAAATATTTGTAGTAACACACTCACTGTCAATACATTTGGATATAAGCCAAAAATTCCCATCAATTTGTGCTGTGATTTGTTGATTCAACTCCACTGACGAAACGAAACAGAGACATTCCATTGCACGAGCCACATCCGTTAACTGTAATTCAAATGAAAATGTTAGATGGAAATTATTGCCTCACACTACCAGGCAGCCATTGCGAGTTTACCAGTCAACTTGCCAGGGTTAAGGGGTACCAAGCCTGTTTTACTCATTCTATTTCTGTGTGCTGTTGCTGCGGTAAAGGGGGGCGTTGCCTAGGCAACCGAAGACTTGAAGCAAACAACACCTCGCTGGTTTCAGCTCGGAGCAACAAATTGTTACAACAGTCAACCACAACAATGTCCATCCCGACGTCCCACAACAACAAAAAAATAAGAAATCACGACGGTTATTTTATTTCCATGACTGTCTTCAGCCATAACCGTCAGTTATACAGTAATTGTACCAGCCCCCATTTGTATTGTGATTAGGCAGTTCTCTGACACCCTTTCGTGTTATTTCTCCTCCGTGTCAGTGATTCGGACGAGAACGGGAACGTTGCTAAAGAAACCAGCAGTTCGTCTGCAGAAGAGACCTCGTCTGGTTCCGAATCTGGGTCCGACGCAGACTCCCACTCAGGCACCGAATGCAAGAAGAAAACCAAGTCTAAAGCCAAACCCAAGGTGAGACATCCAACCGTGAGGGCAACTGCTTGCTGGGGGCTTCAGTTTTAGCATTGTTAACACCTCCAGAAATAACCCCTGGTGGGGGTTTCCTTCATCTGCAGCGGATTTGAATTGAGGCCATGGTCTGAGTCTGAACAGATGAACTTCTGTTGACTTGTGTCCAATCTGAGCTCTTCTCCACACTGTAAATAATAGTGTTTGAACCAACCTTCTGTTTGTCATAGTACAACGCTATATAATGTGTTAGCGTGAGCCGTGGGAGAATCTCAATTGCATACTCCCTCGCGTCCTCTCTCCTCACCACCTTCTCTCATCCCATTGGAGGAGAAGGTCAGATGGGAGGGACTTCTGGCTTTCTCATCCAATGGGTTTTGAGAAGGTGGTGAGGAGAGTGGACGCGAGGGAGTATGCAATTGAGATTCTCCCACGGTCTTTCTTCGAGCTAGTGGAGGCCGAGAAATCAGATTCTACACAGTGGAATAGGATTTGGTCTGCTTCTTTGCAGTGTCGTCTCCCCCCCGTCTTTTCCTTCACTCATCCCTCCCTCATTCGTTCTCTGCTATGAAATTCAAATTTTGCATACTTTGCTTCTGTGACCTATGCATCTCTCCGTCTTCTCTTTTGCTCTTCCACTTTCTTTCACCTCGCTCACTCCGCCTGCAAACAAGGGTTCCTTCTCTATTATACCGCCACCAAGCATCAATCAGAGACGATCTGATAAGATACGCCCTCGAACTTCATTGTTTGTTTTCACTATTACACCTTCTCTGTCTCTCGCTCTCTCTCTGTCCGTTAATGGATCCCGCAGTAAGCAGAGTGGAATTGTACGGTTCTTTTATAAGATGTGAACAGGGCCGTGCTTGGTTAGGAGGGCATGGAGAGCGAGAGGGCCGTAAAAGCGCTCGTATGTTTAATAGCGTTTTTAATGTTGCCCGTTTTGTATTGTAGATCTGGCGACGCACATCCTAATATTCCGAGTCGCCGTTTGACAAGCCTGGCCTAGTGGTTGGAGGTAGAGTCACTAGACTGCATCAAGTTGTGATGGGACGCACCTCATGGCTGGCCCATGCAGATCAGAGACACGCTTCAGATGTACTGTGTGTGTGTGTGCACAGCAGCCTGAGAAACAGAATTGATCTCGAATTGAATTTTATGTACATAGCAGATATGTTTAGAAATGTCATGTATTGGATAGACGCTGTCAGTCAAATTTAGGTAGTGTAGACTGTACCCCCCCTAAACAATACATATAGTGTTGACTTCCAATATTCTGCTTGTCATCTTTTCTCTCCTCCACTTGTTCCTCCATCTCTTTCGTCTATATCCTTCATTCGTCGTGCCGTTCATGTTGAAACATTTCTCTAAAAAGGGGAAACTGTGTATATGTTATGATATACCGTTCTGTACTCTGCCAAGTGTGTTTGACTATGAATTTATTTCCCAATCCGACAGAGACCTAAGGGTCGCACATTTTGAATGAGTATTTATATTCGTTACCCAGCACCTGTTCCAAGCCCGTGGAGATCTGTATGCTCTAGAGACAGTTTGTTTCTCATGTAGGTTTCTGGTTCTCCCCCCTCCCTAGATGGAGGTGAAGTCAACGAAGGTGTCCCTGTTGAAGGAGGTATCCCTGTTGAAGGAGGTGTCCCTGTTGGATTTGGATGACTGTACGTTTTCTGTCTGCGCTACAGCATCGTAACTGTGAAAAATACATCCAACTGTAGTCATCACAATATTTCCAGTGGGAATTAAGCCTATTTCTGCCGTAAATGGCATTATATATATATATATTACATTTAGCAGACACTTTTATCCTAAGTGACTTACAGTAATGCGCGCATACATTTTACTTAAGGCTGGTCCCCGGGCCTTCTCTTTGTCCTGTAGTCACTCCTACACCAGTGACCCGGCCCAAGATGTCTGTCCTCTCCCCCAGCCTGCTCGGAGACCTGGAAGGCCTGTCTCTCTCCAACATCTCCTCCACCATACAGGTGTGTGTGTGTGTACTGTCTGTGTTGGTTTGTCTATCCCTCCCTCTGTGTGTAAGTCCACTGGGTCCTGTGTGTGTATGTCTGGTTGACAGAGCTTAGAGAGAGAGACAGCATCCAATAGTGTGTCTCCTGAATGAGTCGGGTCTCTCCGGGGGCTGAGATATCTCCTCCTGAGGTTGGCTACTGACTTTTCTTCTTCTCCTCCCTGAATATATTTAGTACTCCTCTCCTTCTCCCTACCCCTCCCTCTCATCCAGGTGCAGTGCCTGTGTACTGCTCCGATGCCAAACTCCGTCCATCCGTCTCTTTCCACCTCTCTGTCGCTCTTTCCCTGTCGTCCCTGCACAGCGTGTCTGTGCGTGACGCTTGACCTTTCTCCCCAGTGTAACAACTCTGTCTGTCTTTTGGTTTGAGATTTATGTGCGATCGCGCTAGTTTAGCTGAGGACCGTGCGTGACCGACCAATCGGCTAATCCATTAGAGAGCCGATATGTCCCCATAACGTCGCCGTACGGACCCGTAAAATTCCCGTTTTACTTTCCTTATCTTAGCTACAAAGAAGTTCCCTCATGTAGCCAGTCTTTGTGTCCTTTTTTGAATTGTTCTCTCATCACTCGTCCAAGGCGTGTGTGCGTGTGTGTGTGTGTGTGTGATTGACAGCCCTTCCCAGGCCTGTCTGTATGCAGAGTGGTGTGTGTACTGAAAGGTGAAAGCCCGGGCAGTAATGGAGAATAGAATTGCAGATTAAACAGGGTGCTGTTTTCACATCAGCGTCTGATTTGAGAGTCAATCCTATGCATACATACATGATGGCCATCAGGATTCATAGACTGGGGGGTAAATAACCTCAAAACCCTCTATTGCTACTTACTTTCAAAAGCCTACGAACACACACACACACACGAACAGTGTCACCCACTCACTCACTATCTCGCTCTTTCTCACACACTTACCCCTGTGTCTTTTCTATATCTCACCAATCTGCCCGCAGAAGCGGTGTGTGTGTGTCTCAGCTGAGCGCTTCGGCCCTTTTTTTAGAGAATTACTGCCTGGTTATCAAAGATATTTACATTAACCCTGGTCACCGTCTCTGACCCCCCCCTCTCCTCTCCCCCTCTTTTTCCCTTTGTCTCTCTCCCCTTTCTCTCTTTTCTCTCTCATGCTCCCTCTCTCTAATAACATTTTGACATTCGAGGATCTCTCAAATGCCTTTTAAACCAACCCACCCTGCCACACACCCTCTGTCCGTGTGTGTGTGTGTGTGAGGGGGGGTTGACTGAGGCTGATAACTTTTCATTCATAATTAGCATTGGGCGAATGGGGCTGCGTTGGGGGGAAATTGAACTGTCAGCAGCAGGGCGCGGGCCGTTTGACCCCATCACACCTGGAGGGGGCCATCATAATTTGTTCATTTGGTGCCCATCAGGCGGGCTTCTCCTCCCCCGTCTCCCCTCTCTGACCTCCTCCGGTGTGGGCGCGATGGGTTAAGGTCTAATTATGAATCAGCAGTGGGCCGGGAAAGGCTGGAATATAGCAGCCCTGCCCTCCACACACCCCTACCTGCCACTCTCTCTCTAACACACACACACACACACACACACACACACACACACACACACACACACACACACACACACACACACACACTGGCGGGATATAAAGAGGTTTAAATGCCCTGTAGGAAATAGTGCAATATGCAACCGGTTGGTTTTGATGGGATGTGGCTGGGTGAGTGTCAGTTGTCTGTCTGTCTCTGAATCAAGTCCCTGATGCAAAGGCTTCAATTGAACTGGTGTACTGTGCCGTAACTATCCATGCTGGTTTGAAATCCCATTCGGTGAGGATTTACCCCAGATGCGCTAACCTCTCTCGATGTACTTTGGGCTAACTAACTCTTGTTGGTTTAATATGGTTGTTGGTGACTGTAGTGACATCTAGTTGACTCCTTCTAGTCAAGGTCTTCTGATAGGCTAACTCAATTAATTGTCCTGACTGGGGGGGGGGGCAAATTACAATCAGACGCATGTCCCTTACACCTCTTTCTCTTTCTCTCTGTCTCTCTCCGTCGCACAATCTCACAATGTGATGAAATCCTCTTTCGGAAGTAGCAAGCCGCCAGTGTCACAAAAGCAGAAATGGATTTTCAATACATCCTCATACATCTCCTAACACGTCCAATTGAAAGAGTGCATCTGATGCGTCCACATGCTCGCCAGACGCCCGGTTACGGTTAGCACCTTTTTGAATTTGTCAGCGGGATTTTCAGGTCATTTACCAGAGAGGATGCTGGGAGGGAGTGAGCGCGTCGTCCCTGTGTGTGTGTATCCGGGCTCTGAAGGTGACTGGCGTGTGTGTATCATCCATCACAGTAGCATCCTTTAAGTTGAGACCTAATAAAGCCTCTCAATCAACTTCCTCGCCCCATTGTCAGCTTCCCTCAAGTCCAGGAGAGCCAAAAAGAGCGACACTGTGTGTGGAGTCAAGGTTACATCCCTAGCCTGCTGTTATTTACACTTTGGGTCCGGGGGATGCCTCCGGTGGCGGGGGGGGGTTGTGTGCGTTAAGCCGTCACTGTCCGTTGTGTGAAATTGGTGATAAGCGCTTTAAAGCCCTGTCCTATCCTGCATCCCTCCCTCTTCTCGGGTTGTGTTAGACAGGACCTTGAGCGCGGGTTGGAGGCAAGGATGTGCTTGTCAGGAAGGTAAATCTGCTTTGTGACGGGGTGGCAGACGTTACGGCCAGCTTTATCGACAGCGACTGCTCTGACACGGACAAAAGTGGCTCGATAAATTCCCCTCGTTGGCGTGACGGGCGAGTGTGAGGAGGGCGCCGCGCCGGCAAATGTTTGTTTGACCCCCCCCCCTCCCTGTCTGTGTCCAGGATGTCTGAGGGTACGCAACACAGAAACGTCAAGGCTGACTGTTACCAGAGGTTTGAGAACCTCTTCTGTGTCGTCGTATGAAGATTACCACCTCTTCTACTGTGTTTAAAAAATAATAATAATAATTAAAAAATTGTGTGTTTTTTAAAGTTGATTTAACAAGGCAAGTCGGTTAAGAACAAATTCTTATTTACAGTGACTGCCTACCCGGGGAACAGTAAGTTAACTGCCTTGTTCAGGGGCAGAACGACAGATTTCTACCTTGTCAGCTCTGGGATTCGATCTAGCAACCTTTCAGTTACTGGCCCAACGCTCTAACCACTAGAGCCTGTATTAAGACTGTTTGACTGTGATTAGCCTGTTTCTGTTTACTAAAGTAAGCAGTGTCATTGAACTCCGAGTCAGTTAGGGACCCGGGACGGTAACGCCCCAGAGACTGCACTTTTGACTTCCAGTTCTTCAGCACCTGGTTGCATTTCAAACCTGATTCTCCACACTCACACGCCATGACAGTCCTGAGAATGTTTCACACACATCTCTTCTCTCCTTTCGTCTGATCCGCCCACCTCCTATCAAACAACGTGTTTCTGACACCTCTCAAAACCGGGTTTGTGTGTGTGTTCCCATTTCACAACTGAGGAGTTATATTCGCCCCCTCGTTTCACACGTTTGTTTTTCTTGGGCCTGTTCTATCTTGCTTGTTGACACTTTTGACGGTTGCGTTGTAAGATTTCTCACACCTTTCTATTGTCGTCCCCCCCCCCTCTCTCAGCGCTCTCCATCCCTTCCCCTCACTTCCTTTCTTTTTATCCCCTTCCCCTCACTTCCTGGCTCTCCTTTTTTCCCCCTCACTTCCTCACTCTCCTTTTTCCCCCTCACTTCCTCACTCTCCTTTTTCCCCTCACTTCCTCGCTCTTCCTTTTCCCCCCTCACTTCCTCGCCTTCCTTTTTCCCCCTCACTTCCTCGCTCTTCCTTTCCCCCTCACTTCCTCCTTCCTTTTTTCACTTCGCTCTTCCTTTTTCCCCCCTCACTTCCTCGCTCTTCCTTTTTTCCCCTCACTTCCTTCTTCCTTTTCCCCCCCTCACTTCCTCGCTCTTCCTAATTTGTTTGTTTGTTTTTCTTTTAATTCTACTTTGTCTTGTTTGTTCGTTTCTAACTTGTTCGTCTACTTCTAATCCACCTTTAACTTGTCTGTTTCATTTTCCTTTGTTCTCCTTTGTTTTTCCTTTGTTTACTTTAATTTGTTTGCCATTTTCTTAACCTAATTTTTTCCTTTTTCTTTGTTCTTTTTAACTAACTTTTAACTTGTTTGTTTCTTTTTGTTCTTTTAATCTTTTCCTTTTTTAATTTGTTCTTTGTTTTTATTTTTTCTTTTTGTTTCTTACCTTTTTTCTTCTTTTGTTCTTTATTTTTCTCTTTTTACTTTAATTTGTTTGTTCGCTTCCTCTTTTTGTTTTAATTTGTCCTTTGTTTTATTTGTCTTGTTTACTTTAACTTGTTTGTTCTTTTTTCTAATTTACTTTTAATTTGTTTGTTCTTTTTTCTTTTTGTCTCTTGTTTTCATTTTGTCTTTGTTTTCTTTTGTTCTTTTTTTTTTTATTTTGTTCTTGTTTTTATTTTGTTCTTGTTTATTTTGTCTTGTTTCATTTTGTTCTTGTTTATTTTAACTTGTTTCATTTTGTTCTGTTTTATGATTTTGTTCTTGTTTTTGTTTAATATATTTTGTTTCCTTGTTTCTTTATTTTGTTTCTTTATTTTGTTACTT
>NC_056461.1:7222735-7230883 GCF_018296145.1 Oncorhynchus tshawytscha | reverse complement strand
TCATCAACATGTCTAGTTATATATCCTCATACTGTACAGTACTGTGAGGGTTCTAGTTTCTCATCAACATGTATAATCACTCATCTCTGACAGTACTGTGAGGTTCTAGTTCTCATCAACACGTCTAGTATAATCCCTCCATACTGTACAGTACTGTGCGGGTTCTAGTTCTCATCACATTTATACTCACTCCTACTGTACGTAACTGTGAGGGTTCTAGTTCTCATCACTGTCTAGTATAATCACTCATACTGTACATACTGTGAGGTTCTGTTGCATCAACATGTGAATCATCATACTGTATAGTACTGTGAGGGTTCTAGTTCTCATCAACATGTATACCATTGTAATCACTCTACTATATGATACTGTAGGGGTTCTAGTTCTCATCAACATGTACAGTATAATCCTCCTCTGTATAGTACTGTGAGGGTTCTAGTTCTCATCACATGTATAGTATAATCACTCATACTGGCTGGTGCTGAGGGTTCTAGTTCTCATCAGCATGTATAATCATATACTGTACAGTACTGTGAGGGTTCTGGATTCTCATCAACATGTATAATCACTCATACTGTACAGTACTGTAGAGGGTTCTAGTTCTCATCAACATGTGATCACTCATACTGCTTTGGTACTGTAGGGTTCTAGTTTCTCATGTGTGTACATTGTCCTCATGCTGTATAGTACTGAGGGTTCTAAGTTCTCATCAACATGTACAGTATAATCACTCATACTGTATAGTACTGTGAGGGTTCTAATTCATCAACATGTATAATGCTCATACTGTACAGTACTGTGAGGTTCTAGTTCTCTCATCAACATCGTATAATCGCATACTGTACAGTACTGGGGTTTCTCGATTCTCATCATATGTATAATCACTCAAATCCAAGTAAATCAAATTTTATTGTCACATACATAGTTAGCATATGATAATGCGAGTGCTAGCGAAATGCTTGTGCTTCTAGTTCCGACAATGCAGTAATAACCAACAAGTAATCTAACTAACAATTCAAAAAAAAAAAACTACTGTCTTATATACAGTGTAAGGGGATAAAGAATATGTACATAAGGATATATGAATGAGTGATGGTACAGAGCAGCATAGGCAAGATACAGTAGATGATATCAGTACAGTATATACACCTGAGATGATATGTAACAAGTGGCATAGTTAAAGTGGCTAGTGATACATGTACATAAGGATGCAGTAGATGATATAAGAGTACAGTATATATCATTGCCATATGAGATGAATAATGTAGGGTAAGTAACATTATATAAGGGTAGCATTGTTTAAAGTGATAATGATATATTTCATACTGTACAGTACTGAGGTTCTAAGTTCTCTGTCATATGTCCTCCTTTTTGTACAGTACTGTAGGGTTCGTTTCATCAACATAATACAACATTAATCGCTCTATAACTGTACAGTACTGTGAGTTCTAGCTCTTCATCAACATGTCTAGTATATCACTCATACTGTACAGTACTGTGAGGGTTCTAGATCTCCATCAACGGTCTAGTAATATATCCACTCATACTGTACAGTACTGTGAGGGTTCTAGTTCTCATCAACATGTATAATCATCATACTGTACGTACTGGAGGGTTCTAGTTCTCATCACGTGTATAATCACTCATACTGTACAGTACTGTGAGGGTTCTAGTTCTCATCAACATGTGTAATCACTCATACTGTACATACTGTGGAGGGTTCTAGTTCTCATCAACATGTTAATCCCTCTACTGTACAGATACTTGGAGGGTCTAGTTTCTCCTCAACACGTCAGTAATAATCACTCATACTGTATGTACGTGAGGGTTCTAGTTCTCATCACACGTCTAGTATAATCACTCATACTGTATAGTAACTGTTGAGGGTTCTAGTTCTCATCAACACGTCTAGTAATACTCACTCATACGGTACAGTACTGTGAGGGTTCTAGTTCTCATCAACCACGTCTATTATAATCACTCATACTGTACCGTACTGTGAGGTTCTAGTTGTCTCCCTCTCTCCTGCAGTTGGCACAAGTTCTCATCAACATCACTCTTTTGTCGTCTCTGGCGATGCATCTTGGGACGTATCTCTGGAATGTCCTCCACACCCTGCATTCATGTCCAGTGAGACATCTGGTCATGTGGATGTTGGTCATAAACCTTCCACCTCCACGCAAGAAATAAACCCCTCCTCTATGGGGTGTAGAAGGGGGAGTGTGGAGGCAGGAATAGTACTGACGTCCTGAGATGTGCACAAAATCAATCTGACTGCAGCGAGTGTGGAATCCACATTCCTCTACCTTCATTGTGGGGGATAGTTACTTGCCCTCTCTCCTCCGCTGGCACAAGCCGATTATGCAGTCATCCAGAAAATAATGAGCCTCTCTGAATTGTGGGGGCCAATGAGATTTTTGGATATTCCCATTTAAACGCAATATTTTGTCACGAAAAGATGCTCGACTATGCATATAATTTACAGCTTTGGAAAGACAACACTCTGACTTTTCCAAATATGCTAAGATAGTCTGTGAGTGCCCCAGAACTGATGCTACAGGCGAAACCAAGATGAAACTTCAAACAGGAAGTGAGCAAAATTTTTGAGGCACTGTTTTCCATTGTCTCCTTATATGGCTGTGAATGCGCAAGGAATGAGGCTACACTTTCTGTCGTTTCCCCAAGGTGTTTGCAGCATTGTGACGTATTTGTAGGCATATCATTGGAAGATTGACCATAAGAGACTACATTTACCAGGTGTCCGCCTGGTGTCCTGCGTCGTAATTGGTGCGCATTCTTCCATGTGATTCAGAGGTGAAAACAGACTTCCACAAACGATATATCATCGAAGAGATATGTGAAAAACACCTTGAGGATTGATTCTAAACAACGTTTGCCATGTTTCTGTCGATATTATGGAGTTAATTTGGAAAAAAGTTAGGCGTTTTGATGACTGAATAAAAAAAATTTTGGTAGCCAAATGTGATGAACAAAACGGAGCGATTTCTCCTACACAAAGAATCTTTTTGGAAAAACTGAACATTTGCTATCTAACTGAGAGTCTCCTCATTGAAAACATCCGAAGTTCTTCAAAAGGTAAATGATTTTATTTGTTTTTGTGAAAATGTTGCCGGCTGAATGCTACGCTAAATGCTACGCTAGCTATCAATACTGTTACACAAATGCTTGTTTTGCTATGGTTGAAAAGCATATTTTGAAAATCTGAGATGACAGTGTTGTTAACAAAAGGCTAAGCTTGAGAGCTAGCATATTTATTTCATTTCATTTGCGATTTTCATGAATAGTTAACCTCTTGAGCTTATGGCTCAATACTGCCCCCGTTGGAGGAAGTGCGTGCCCATAGTAAACTGAAAATATTTTTTTCCAAAATTGCTAATATATGCATATAATAATAATTATTGAATAGAAAACACTCTAAAGTTTCTAAAACCGTTTAAATTATGTCTGTATGTAAAGCAGAACTCTCAGGGCAGCCTTTCTCCCAAACTCTCTCTTGTCAAGAGAAAAGTTGGGTCAACTTTGACGTCATCGCCCCACCCTTCCCAGGCAGCTACCGATCTGGGAACAGTATGTATTTGTTCAGCGCGATGTCTGCTTTCAATTGACACGTTCATTGTTTGAATTTCGCGCTCCCTCATCCTTTGGCGGGCGAAAATGCCCGGTTCACTCTCACATACATGCACTCTATTGCGCGGGCCGATTTGGGGAACGTTCTTTTCCAATAGACACCAGTTGAAGCCGGTTCGTTTGTTCGCGATGATCATTGTTTTACATGATAAAAACATCATTTTGCTCGATTCTGCACTTAGTTTGACCAGTTTAGTCAACATATAATATGTAATTTTGAAGTTTGATTGCGCAAGAGTGCGGGACCAGAAGGAGCAGAAGTTATTTTGGGTGCATTTCAGCTGAAGCTGTTAGCATATGCTAATACAAAGACGCACAACTTGAAACCAAACGATGTATTGGGTAAGTATGACTCCTTCTACGTCTTCTGATCGAAGAACATCAAAGGTAAGGGAATATTTATGTGGTTATTTTGGGTTTCTGTGGACTCCAAACGTAGAGGAGACACTGCTAATATCTGAGCGCCGACTCATAGCATAGACTAGTGAACGAATTCTGTAACGTTAAAAATAAATGTAACACAGCGGTTGTATTAAGAAGAAGTGTATCTTTGTAACTATATGTAGAACATGTATATTTAGTCATGTTTATTGCTTGTTATCTGACGTTATCTGTCCGAGCTATCATAATTTCTCCGGACATTTTGAGTAGCATTTTTTGAAATGTCGTCATTGTAAACAGAGATTTATGGATATTAATGGCATATTATTGAAAAAAAAAAAAGTACTGTGTAACATGTAATATTACTGTCATCTGATGAGCTTGAGGCTGTATTCACGATCCCGGATCCGGGATGGCTAGTATCAAGAGGTTTTAAGATACCGTCTGATGTCACTTTTCATGATAACCTCGAAAGAACAGATCAGAACAACAGTTTAGTTCAGTTCATTAACTACATGATAAATTATTACTTTTACCAATTATTCTTAATACACATACCTAAACATATTTCACAGAATATCAACACATTCTTTTGAAACTATTCTTTCAAATTGGTTTATACTCCCCATCACTGTCAACTCCATCGTAGAGCCAAGGATCAAGAAATTAGACCTATACCCCTCGGGAATAGAACAAAACAAACACAACAAATACAATACACTCCTTCACATATCACTTAAGTTGTATAACTTCAATTCAAACCCTCAAAAAACTGAATCCTCCCCCATGTTTTACACACATCTCTCCGTATGAGAGTAATGTAAAACAACAAAAAATATATATATGTAAAACAAAATTTCAGCTAACGTAATCAAATTAAAATCACCTAACTGAAAAAAACTCCAAAGAAAAATGATTTAACCCCTAAGGTCATAGGAAAATAGACTTAAAGCAGCATACCCTTAGTTAAAAGCAATGCCATCTCCTTCTTCAGTGGTCCAAATTACAAATATGGCTAAGAAACATATTTACCAATTACACAAATTATTTTGAAAGCAGTATTACAAATGACCAAGCCACAACGGAAAGTCATCAGAAGGTCATAGGTCATACAAAACCCTCCAAAGCAGTGTTTTGCACTATATGAAACAATAATCAACTAATTCCAAACATTTTCGTATTTCCAAGTTCCCAGAACATTCCTTTATCAAAAGAATTTGTGTGTAATGAAAAGTCAGAAAATACAATTAGAGTGCCCCTATAATACCTTTGCACTACAACAAAAAACTTCCCGGCCCCCTACAATGTGGTAGTTTATGGCCTCCATTTCACTCACTCTCCCCCAGAGTATCGTCCCTGGACACATTCCAGAGAGAGACAGTGAAATATCCATTTTCCCGGAGAAAACACAAAAACACTTAGTATTCATTTACACTACATCGATTCAAAAACTCAAATGTGAAACTATAAACCAAACCTAATGATAATTCCACTGTACCTCAAATCATTAATCATAAGTTTTAATCAAATCAATGTGTATGTATGATACAATGTTTAATTAAGTTAAAAACTCCTAAAAAAAACTCTTAATCAGCAACCTAATAATTTCAATCTGTTGATATAAATTTAGTCAAAACCAATCCTGATTCTTTTAAACAAATCTAAAATCTTTCAAAAGTTGGCGCTGTCTCATCAGCGTAAAAATCAAAACAAACTTATTATTTTTTCCCACTCATATCCACAAAGCTTTCAAAACATATGAAATTGTTTTGTCTATTGCGGTAACAACACTATAATTAAAATCTATGATACTCCCCCACTTAACATATTAGTTTAGTCTTCTGCCAACAGGCTCTCTGTCACGCCTTGGTCTTAGTATTTTGTGTTTTCTTTAATTATTTGTTCAGGCCAGGGTGTGACATGGGTTATTGTGTTGTCGTATTGGTTTTTTTTTTTTGTAGGCATTGGGATTGTGGTTGATTAGGGGCGTGTCGAGTGTAGGCTTGGTTGCCTGAGGCGGTTCTCAATCAGCTGTCAGGTGATTCTTGTTTTCTCTGATGGGGAACCGTATTTAGGTAGCCTGAGTTTCACTTTGTATTTCGTGGGTGATTGTTCCTGTCTCTGTGTAGTGTTCACCAGATAGGCTGTAATAAGTTTCACGTTCCGTTTGTTGTTTTTGTATTTATAAGTTATTTCATGTATCGTCACTTTTTCCATTAAAATCATGAGTAACCACCACGCTGCATTTCGGTCCTCTCTTTCAACAAACGAAGAACGCCGTTACACTCTCATACTACTCAATCCAGCAATCACCTTTAATGACCTGACATTGTTCCACATAATGGAAACATACTATAATGTTAGACTACATGAACTTTCCTGCTCAAATTAACTCGTGTTACTTAAACAATCAAACCAAGAATCAATAACCATCAGAATCTATTCTCACAATGTCCTTAATCACTCACAACTTTCAGATCTCTCTTTCTTCCTCTTCCAGTGGGCAAAAATATAACCCCTCTCATTTAAACATTTTTCCTTACCTCTATTGTAAGATTAAAGCCCAACTTTATAACTTCCTCTTCTCTTTGCTCTCCACACTTATGAAATGTATCCTATTTCTTTAAAAATAACACACAGCGCCAAAATTATAACATGTGTCAGTCAATCTATAGAATGAAAATCATTTCGGTAATCACTTTCTATCGCTATTCTTTCCCCGCTCATTCTGAATTTCTTTAACTTAGGTAACTGTCTTCTCTATTGATACAGTAATTTAAATACGACTCAAATCTCAATACATTATTCCAGCAGATAATTTAGTGAACAGACATCGTCTTGCATCAGAATTCGCTTCGTTATTATTTTAAGTTGAATTAGTCTATCAATTTAACCTAAACAATCTAAACAAATTGAAAATGTTCAATTTATCCCTTCTATCAATTTGAACCAGACAAGCTATTAAAACGTTCAGTTTATATCTTATACAAGCACTAGCGACCATAACTTTCCAGGCAAAACATACAAATAGATTATTTACAATCAAAAACTCTGAATTCAGCCAGCGCCATGACTGGGGATGGAACTCGGGCCTCCTGTGTTGCAGGCAAGAATTCTACCACTGAACCACTAATGCTATTGCGAAAAACTAAGATTCTCCGCAAATAAACCCAATTTCTAAGTAAAATCAAAACACGTCACTATCGGTAATTCCCAGAAGAATAACAGCCCAATTTTAATAGTACAAACGTTACTCCAGCTATGATTCTCAAATTCCAAATGAATATATTAGCAATCAAAGAATAAAATGGACAGTTAATGACTAGGAAACAGATATTGCGCCTTTTAATAAAAGTAGATTATGTTTATTTATGCAACGTATTTCAGTTACTTTACCACATCACATTAATCACGCAATGATAATTAGTTTGATGGAAAACCTTAGGCTTTGTACAACATTATAAATTACATCGAGCATCCCTCGAATTCTCTTTAACTTTATGGAAAACAGGTTATTCAATGAATCCCGCAAAAAAATCCCGGTAAAAAAAGGATCTTAGGTACTCACACAGAACTTTCAGGATCCTCCACACAGGATTTGTTCAGATTTTCACATAGAACTTAATCGGACGTCCACACAGGACATTTCCCACACAGAGTCAACCCTATCCCGGTTTCCCGCTCCCACACAGAGTCAACCCTATCCCGCTACTCACACAGAGTAGTCCTATCCCGCTACTCACACAGAGTCAGTCCCGCTATCCCGCCTATCCCGCTACTCACACAGAGTCAACCCTCCCGCTACTCACACAGACACAGAGTAGTCCTATCCCGCTCACACAGAGTAGTCCTATCCCGCTCACACAGAAGTCCTATCCCGCTCCGACAACTTACATACTCATACACAGAGTAATCCTAAAGCATACCTGGCTAGCACATTTAAAATAATTGGAATTCACCACATCTGAGGGTCACTTAGACAAATCACACAGATGCACAGAATGAGGTCCTTCTTCCAATAGGGCTTCACCAAGTGCCGTGTTTCACCTAGAACACACAGACCCCCTGGCCCCTCACCCCGACAGACCTCACCAAATCCCCACTGTGATCAATTCAGTG
>NC_056461.1:7216543-7222635 GCF_018296145.1 Oncorhynchus tshawytscha | reverse complement strand
CTCCTTTACTGTGGTGGGAGTCGGCCAATTACGCATGGCTGCAATGCGGTCACTCTCCATCTCCACCTTGACTTGGAAATGCGATACCCTAGGAAGGAGATGGACTGTTGGAAGAACAGGCATTTCTCAGCCTTGATGTACAGGTCATGTTCCAACAGGCAGCCAAGCACTTTGCTCACCTCGGGCGTGTAGCGGAGTATATCAAAATGTCAGCAATATACACCGCTACACCCTGCCCGTGCAGGTCCCTGAAAATCTTGTCTACAAAGACTGATGGCGCATTCATCAACCTGTACGCACGCGGGGGTGGTACTGGCGCAAATCTTCCACTCGTCTCCCTCCTGGATACGCACCATGTTATGGCGCTCCTGAGATCTAGTTTGGTGAAGAGCGTGCCACGTGCATTGACTCTATCGCTGTGGCTATGATCTGCAGCGGGTAACTATACCTCGCTGTGATCTGATTTAGACCCCGGTAGTCAATACATGGACTGCAGACCTCCTTCCTTCACAAAAAGAAACTCGAGAGACGGGTGAAGTGGAGGACCGGATGTACCCCTGACTCAGGGATTCGGGACATATGTTTCCATAGCCTCCGTCTCCGCCTGTGAGAGGATCCCACGTGACTCCTGGGAAGTGCAGAGTCTACCAGGAGATCTATCGCACAATTGCCCCATCGATGCAGGGTGGTAAGTGTGTACGCCGTCTTTTGGAGGGCGGGCCAAATCGGCATATTCAGGGGGAATGCAAGGTGGAGGCCTGGTCTGAACTCCACCGTAGTAGCACCAAGGGAAGTCCCTAAACACTACCTGAGCACTCTTCGCGACCACCCCGTGAGAGCCCTCTGTGGCCAAGAAACAGTGGGGTTATGACAAGCTAACCAGGGTAGGCTCAGCACCACTGGAAACGTAGGAGAGTCAATAAGGAAGAGGCTAATTCTCGCCGTATAACCCCCTGCGCCACCATGCCCAAAGGAGCGGTGACCTCCCTAATGAACCCTGACCTAATGAACCCCTGACCCTAATGAGGTCGAGCTATCTAAGGAGTGAACGGGGGAAGGCACATCCACAGGAAAAGGGTGGTCGAACTGCCCGGAAGCACTCCCCAAGCTGGTCCAACACCGCATCTCCCTCAAACTCCATCCTGGGCTCTCCTCACGGCATTGGCCCATCTCTCTCTCCTCGGCATTGGCCCACTCCAGGGCTTTCCTGGTGAGGCACGAGACGAGGGCGGACACCCTCTCATGGTCTGATGGAGCTGGGTGGACCGTGGACAGATAGAGGTTTATTTGGAGGAGGAAACACTGGCAGTTGGCAGCACTCCTGTCGTACTCCTGTGGCAAGGAGAGACGGATCCCACTGGGTTCAGGCGGGAAAGGGGCGCTCAGGGAATCCCCAGTTGTGCTGGTGGAGGCGCTGGAAAAACTCCCTGTCTCTCCCAGGGTCCATTGTCTGGACAACGCGATCCATGGTGACGCCAAGATGGTGAAGCAAAGCTGCATGCTCCTGAACGCGCTCCTCCACCTCAATGGCCGGGGTATCTTCTCCTGCTGACTCCATAGTTGTGGTCGGAGATTCTGTAAGGGTGCGTGTTGGTGGCAGGGGAAGTCAGGCGCAGGAGAACGAACTTGGTAAAAACGGAGTTGTTTAATAAATGCTGATAAAACTCCAAAATGTAAAAAATAACAAAATGTACAAAAACACAAAAATCAAACAATCTCCGACAAGGACATGAGGGAAACAGAGGGTTAAATACACAACATGTAATTGATGGGATTGGAACCAGTTGTGAAGGAAGACAAGACAAAACCAATGGAAAATGAAAATGGATCAGTGATGGCTAGAAGGCCGGTGACATTGACCCCGAACATCGCCCGAACAAGGAGAGGGACATACTTCGCTGGAAGTCTTGACAGTAATAACTATAACACTAACTGGGTTTCTACTGTTCACCGTGTAACAAGGTTCATTTAACAGAGATTTTGTAAAGATTAGAATTGATTTACAAGACATTATTTTGGCCATACTGTAAATATATCAGAACTGTATAAGAGTGAAACTAAATAACAGTTAATTGGCTTACTGTATTTTATCTGTTGGCTTTCTGGCCACTTCCTGTGTAGGGACTGTGTAGTTGTTCAAAAACATACATATGTTTTCTTTCTGAGCACAATACGCATAAAGTCTCTCGACTTAGGTTTCACTTCAGCAAAGTGAAACTCCTCCCCATCTAATACTGTCATGCAATTTTCTCCACTTGCAGTAAGACTTAACTCTTTACATGGCTGAACTGTTTTTCTGTTGTCAGTCAGCGGTTAGAAACTAGAAGAAAACCTGGAAATACCAGCAGAGTTTTAACAGAGAAAATGAGTGAGCGAGAGAGGGAAAAGAAAAGAGAGAGAGTTGACAGTGTAGCAGTGTGCCTACTGGTTGTTCATTAATTTGCACCTCTGCTGTAAGTTACTAGGAATATATGTCACTGTCACCGATATACTGCAGGGTATAGATAAAATAAAAATGGATGCTTGTATTCTCACCTCTGTCCCTACAATGCTGTATGGTGTAGAGATACAAGTCTTACTGTGATACTGTCACTGACAGAGAAACACATTCAAGGGAAGACAATTGACTTTAATATCCAACACTTGTAGTGGGTGGCTGCATGAACAGAGTATACTGTATACACTTCAGTAAGCACATAGACCGATAGATGATCACTTTTTAGATGATTTAAACACATATGTAGTATTCTTCACAGGAGGTCACAATACAATCCTATGCCTGCCTAGACATAGGATACATTCTACCTGTTATGTGAACATGTCATGTTTTGAAAAATGCCTATCTAATGTTTCATATTGTATAAGGCCACTGGTTGCACAATGGTGGAAACAATGGTGTTTGAACCAGGTGAAAAAAAACAAATAATTGTGACAGCGACAGTAATGGTGAACATATTGGTTTTCCTTGCGACAACAGCAGATAGCATTGGCATATATCACGAGTTAGAATTTAAGGTTGAAACTCAGTCTGTGTGATTGACAGGAGAAATGATCAGAGGTACAGTTTTTTTTATTACCACGACTCGTAATGGAAGAGCTAAATAATGGATCGAGTTTCTCAGTGAAGGTGCAACCAGTGAAAGAGTAGATATGAGACCGGGCCTCCACATCATAAATAGAGACCTGACCCTCCTCATAATCCACAAACACTCCCACCTTCTGGGGCTTCTCTCTCAGGCAGAGGAGGGAAAAAAATCAGAAACTTTCGGTCCAAATTGATGCAGAAAAATTAATCCATGCTTTTGTCACTTCTAGGTTAGACTACTGCAATGCTCTACTTTCCAGCTACCCGGATAAAGCACTAAATAAACTTCAGTTAGTGCTAAATACAGCTGCTAGAATCCTGACTAGAACCAAAAAATGTGATCATATTACTTCAGTGCTAGCCTCCCTACACTGGCTTCCTGTCAAGGCAAGGGCTGATTTCAGGGTTTTACTGCTAACCTACAAAGCATTACATGGGCTTGCACCTACCTATCTCTCTGATTTGGTCCTGCCGTACATACCTACACGTACGCTACGGTCACAAGACGCAGGCCTCCTAATTGTCCCTAGAATTTCTAAGCAAACAGCTGGAGGCAGGGCTTTCTCCTATAGAGCTCCATTTTTTATGAAATGGTCTGCCTATCCATGTGAGAGGGACAAACTCGGTCTCAACCTTTAAGTCTTTACTGAAGACTCATCTCTTCAGTGGGTCATATGATTGAGTGTAGTCTGACCCAGGAGTGTGAAGGTGAACGGAAAGGCTCTGGAGCAACGAACCGCCCCTGCTGTCTCTGCCTGGCCGGTTCCCCTCTTTCCACTGGGATTCTCTGCCTCTAACCCTATTACAGGGGCTGAGTCACTGGCTTACTGGTGCTCTTTCATGCCGTCCCTAGGAGGGTGCGTCACTTGAGTGGGTTGAGTCACTGATGTGATCTTCCTGTCTGGGTTGGCGCCCCCCTTGGGTTGTGCCGTGGCGGAGATCTTTGTGGGCTATACTCAGCCTTGTCTCAGGATGGTAAGTTGGTGGTTGAAGATATCCCTCCAGTGGTGTGGGGGCTGTGCTTTGGCAAAGTGGGTGGGGTTATATCCTTCCTGTTTGGCCCTGTCCGGGGGTATCATCGGATGGGGCCATAGTGTCTCCTGACCCCTCCTGTCTCAGCCTCCAGTATTTATGCTGCAGTAGTTTATGTGTCGGGGGCTAGGGTCAGTTTGTTATATCTGGATTACTTCTCCTGTCTATCCGGTGTGAATTTAAGTATGCTCTCTCTAATTCTCTCTCTCTCTTTCTTTCTCTCTCTCAGAGGACCTGAGCCCAAGGACCATGCCTCAGGACTACCTGGCATGATGACTCCTTGCTGTCCCCAGTCCACCTGGCCGTGCTGCTGCTCCAGTTTCAACTGTTCTGCTTGTGATTATTAATATTTGACCATGCTGGTCATTTATGAACATTTGAACATCTTGGCCATATTCTATTATAATCTCCACCCGGCACAGCCAGAAGAGGACTGGCCACCCCTCATAGCCTGGTTCCTCTCTAGGTTTATTCCTAGGTTTTGGCCTTTCTAGGGAGTTTTTCCTAACCACTGTGCTTCTACATCTGCATTTCTTGCTGTTTTGGGTTTTAGGCTGGGTTTCTATACAACACTTTGAGATATCAGCTGATGTACGAAGGGCTATATAAATACATTTGATTTGATTTGAGGACAACATAGTCCTCATTAGCTTGATACGTATTTCCAGTCTTCCGCCACATGGTCCAATATCCATCCTTAGGACTCGTTGTTAGGTATCCCTTCCTGTTTGTGGACTCTCTGACCACTCCTAAATCCCAGTTAAGCCCATTCACCTGCACCTCATAGTAGAATCTCCCAGAAGTCCTTATTTCCCAGGACACAGGCAGCTGGGTCAAACCTCTTTGTCAGGGAGACTATAACACGGGTTTCCCAGTCTCACTTGTTTCTTGTTCTTAGACCGTGTGAGACAGAAGTGAGCAGTATCAGGGTCCAGAGTCACATCCACAGCATACTGCTGAATCCTCTTCAGCTCAGCATCACACAACTTCTTCACTTCCCTCCACTCCACAGTGTCTCCTCCAGCTGAAATCCACCGACAGGTGTGACCATGGCCATTGTGGAACGAGTAGGGGTTGTAACTTACCTCTGGGCAGGTGTCTAGGAGCCTTGCACTGGGCACACACCGAGCAGGAGGAAACATAAACCTTCACGTCCTTAGCTAAAGTGGGCCACCAGTACTTCCCACTAAGACAGCCCACCGTCCGACCGATACCAGGATGACCAGAGGAGCGTGACGTATGGGCCCAATAGATCAGCCGGTCGCGGACAACAGACGGAACGTACAGACGTCCAGCCGGACACTGAAGGGGAGAAGGCTCTGTATGCAATGCCTGCTCAATGTCCGCGTCCAGCTCCCACACTACAGGCGCCACCAAGCAAAGAGGCGGCGAGTATGGCAGTGGGATCCATGGACCGCTCCTCTGTGTCATACAGCCGGGACAATGCGTCTGCCTTAACGTTCTGGGAGCCTGGTCTTTAGGAAAGGGTAAACACAAAACATGTGAAAAACATGACCACCTTGCCTGGCGAGGGTTCAGTCTCCTCGCCACCCGGATGTACTCCAGATTGCGGTGGTCAGTCCAGATGAGAAAAGGGTGTCTAGCCCCCCTCAAGCCGACAGCCAACAACTCCCGATCCCCCATGTCATAGTTTCGCTCCGCCAGACTAAGCTGCCGAGAAGAAGGCACAAGGGCGGAGCTTCGGTGGCATACCCGAGCGCTGAGAGAGCACAGCTCCTATCCCAGCCTCAGGTGCGTCCACCTCCACTATGAATGCCAAAGAGGGATCCAGATTGGCCAGCACGGGAGCAGAGGTAAACAAAGCCCTCAGGTGACTAAAATCCCTGTCCGCCTCAGCTGTCCACTGCAAGCGCACCGGGCCCCCCTTCAGCAGTGAGGTAACGGGAGCCGCTACCTGACCAAAACCCCAGATAAACTTCCAGTAGTAGTTGGCAAACCCTAAAAATCGCTGCAC
>NC_056461.1:7132926-7216443 GCF_018296145.1 Oncorhynchus tshawytscha | reverse complement strand
GTTACGTATTGCTAACCTTGACTCGTACTGTACATAAAAATGGCCCGGATGTGTAAAAATCCTGTCTTAATTAGGATGTATGAAAAGGAATTTCGACACATGGGAGACTGTTAGGATGAATGAAAAGGAATTAGACACATGGGAGACTGGGATGAATGAAAGGAATTTCAGACACATGGGAGACTGTTAGATGAATGAAAAGGAATTTCAGACAATAGGAGAAAGTGCTACCCTGGACACATGGGAGGACTGTTGTAGAATGAAATAGACATGGGAGACTGTTAGATGTATGAAAAGGAATTTCGGACACATGGGAGACTGTTAAGGTGAATGAAAAGGAATCAGACACATGGGAGACTGTTAGAATGAAAAGGAATGAAAATGGAGACTGTTAGGATGTATGAAAAGGAATTTTACACATGGGAGACTGTTAGGATGTATGAAAAGGAATTTCGGACACATGGGAGACTGTTAAGGTGAATGAAAAGGAATCTCAGACACATGGGAGACCGGTAGGATGCCTTGTTCAAAGAGGACCGACTCAGGACGCCGATGCCTGCGAGGTTCACTGGATCCATCCTGTGGTCTGTCCAGGGAGGTCGGGAGGTCGGCGGTTCAGTCAGCTCACAGTTAAGGCAATCTAAAGCCAACTTCTTAATAAAAAACCTTTATCACCCTGTTACACATCTTTCCTGACCTGCTGTCAGATTTGTGAAAGGAGTATTGTCATCACTCCCTGCCCTCTCCTCCCCACTCCCTGCCCCCCTCTTCCTCCTGCCCCTCTTTCCTCTGCCCCTCCTCCCCACTCCCCGTCCCTCTTCCTCTCTGCCCTCCCCCCACCCCATCAGGGCATGGAGTAACCATAGGGCTTCGAGCCCCCTCTGGTCCCAGCAGGACCCCTCGGAGGGGGGTGGGATGGCCCACAAACCAGGCAGCTGCAAGAGGCACCCGTCTGAGCATGAGAGTGGTAAATGGAGTGCTTATGATGTCCACCCCCACCCCTTTCTCAGTGGTTTAGCCTGGCCAGGTGAGGACAGGTTTAGATATGACACGGTACACACACTTTGCCACCTGCAGAGAAGTACGGAAGGGAAATCCATGGAACATAGGCTTTGCAAATTTTTATGAATGCCGTTTTATTGTTCTATAAATTAGCTTGTTAGCATTTAGCGTTGTTACCATTACCAGAATGACAAAGAATACCAGACCGATGGTATGCGACTCGAACGTGAAGCAGAGCTCAATCCAGTCGGGCCTTCCTGCCTGTCACACTGCACACCCTTTAGTCTCGACTCTTGTGACAGGACTCCACTCTTGACGCTGCGCTCCACCACAAGCCTCCCTCAGTCAGTCTGTAACTGCCAGGTGTTATGAAGGTGGACTCCTGCGAAGGACCATCACTTCGTTCCTGCGTCAACACTCCATCAACTGTCAATGGCTTTGGCACAGTCCTCTTTATAACTTTATATAAACTTGCAACAGTCTTCCTGATTTGAAGACTGACTCGAAAGGGTGGGGGGAACCATAATTGAGAGTGACTTTAGTGTCCATGGGGAGATGGAAATGGATTTGACCTAAAAAAGATGCGTTGATCTCTCCCTCCCCTCAGGGCTTTTGTCATGCATATATTATAAAGCACCACACACATTATTTAAAAGGCGGTAGTGCTGAGCGATTAGTGCTTTTGAGGTCGCTTCTGGGTTTCTGTTAGATTATTAAAGAAAGAATCATGGTTTTCGGTATCAAGATTTTTTTTTTAAATATACAATTTATTGTGAAATAATGACAGTACAATGATTTCAGAGTTTTTAATGGAAATTCCAAAGCCAAATATAGTAAACATTCAATTGTCAAACATTGAAAATATTCCGTTAAATCAGGTCCACATTGGGTAGACGTCAATAGAAAATAGGAAATAACTATGAAATTATAAAATATTTCTGTTGTGTATATGTCATCTCTGCTCAGAGAGTAGCAGTCAGCCAGCCAGATGTAAACAATGATGAGATCCTCACATCTACGCCGTAACAATGCGAGCCGCTGTCCCCAAGGTGGGACAGGTAAACAGCTTTGAGATGGAGCTTTAGGGATTCATTTTAACACATTTAGGCAGAGTGAAATATCTCGCTTCGCCTCTTCCTTTCTGAACCATAAAACTGGCGCAATGTATTGTGGTCATTATGGTTAATTTACCACGTTTCTGTGCTGAACTAGGTTGAATATTTGCTTAATGAAAACTACAACTCCCTTCAGCCCAGCGCCCCACACGTTTTTGACTTAATTTCTCAAATTTCTCGGGAATGATTTGATATCTCTAGAGAAACCGCGTGTTGGGCTCACACACAAAAATTGAATTCAAGTAATTGAACCAAAGTCGGTCAGTTATTTGTTTGATACACAAAAAATCGCTCAGCACAAGAAGGTGGGACCATTTTTTATGTCTGCGTGCAGCATGAACAGTTAGAGGAAGCATACGCTACTGTACCTGTAGACTTCAGTCATTGCGCTAACGCTAGTGAGCATTGGTTCACAAAACTGGCTTGAACATACTGCACACACAGACATAAAAATGTTATCCACGAGTTAATCTGACTCTGGGTAAGTAGAAAAGTGTAATTGTCAGAATCTCGCAGTTTAATTCTCTTTATACTAATGTTCACATTTTGAATTTGCTTGACAGTAAATGCAGCTGGGGGATATTAATATTGTGGCTCCGTGGGGAAGTCCTTTAGGATTTACTTTTGACGGCAGTAGATGCAGGAGTGTGTTTTGGGAAATGTGTTTATTGTTCGCCAGCTTAAAAAAACGCAGAGGAATGTTGTGATTGGCTGATGACATGTTATCTCTTTCCCTCCACTTCCCTCTTTCATTCCTCTCTCCCCGTTCTCTCACACACTCACACACACACACACACACACACACACACACACACACACACACACTTCTCTCCCTCTTGCCTGTCTCTCTCCTCACACTCTCTCCTCCATCCCTCCTTCTTTTTCCTTCACAGGGTCGTGGTTCAACCTTCCCTGGAAGGCGGAGACCCCGGGGGACCAGCCTGTCTGGGCGCGGGGCCGCGGACGCTCCCGAGGACTCAAGGCCTACACCAGCTTTGCCGTAACCCCTGGGGTACGAGCCCTCGCCCCTCTCCCTTCAATCTCGATCTACTGCCTCCCTAAACCCCCTCCTCCTCTCCCCATCTTCTGCATACATTCATAAAACAGTGGCCAAATGTGCTTAGCTTAGGCCAGAGAGCGCTCTCACGTTAACAAGAGCAGTGCACTCTATCTGGGAAAGCTTTTGGCATGAGGGGTGGTACAGGGGGAGGGGTATAAATGCTATGTCATACACAGCGGTGACATGTTTTCTCCTCCCACTAAAAACGGTGGGTGGTTGATTGGGAAAATGTGTCCAATGTGGATTTATATACTGTACATTGTGGGTACTTTTTAAGGTAGATGTTACGAAATGCTACTTTTCAACCCTCCATTGGAAAGTAGCCGTTGTTGATGGCGACATTGCAATGCAGGGTCGTTTTGTGTCTACGCAAAGTGTTACGAAACCACCGAGCCGACTCTTCGTATGTGACGTAGATGACTTGTACTGCAACACGTCGGCCTAGGTGCACGTCCATGTACAATGCTAATGTAGGGTTGGTCCTCTTGAGTCGAGAGGAGGCCTTCGCCACTGTCAAATGGGCGAGTCGAGCCGGTTTATGCACCGGGAAAAAGAATGAAAGGAACAGAGTAAGAGCGGGACCATGCTAATGCAGGGAGTGGGAAAATACAGAACAAGCAAAACACTCCAAAGGACCAGGAAAACCACTCCACTTAAACCCAAGAATGTCTCTCTAAAGTGTCTTGTCCTCCTGGTGTTTTGTCCTGCCTTTCTGTGCTATGGTAATTCCATTTTCTGCCGGTGAAAAGGTAAAAGCTCTGTTTAATGGAGAGTTGAATGGCAGGCCTCTACTGTTCCCATTCATTAAGCCTGAGCAGTCCTTCAGCCTGCCATCAGGCCCACTCACTACTAGTCTGCCTGATTGGGGAATAATACCAGTAATAATGCAGTGGGTTTATATGGGGCTTTTCTAGAACAGTGGAATGGGCCCTTTTCAGGGGAGAAAGGTTGTGTTTTAATGAACAGAGCTAGGCTTAAGTTGTCAACAAACGCTCAGTTCTTTTGCGGTCGAAACAAAATCGAAGAGCATAACCACTGAATTGTAGATGGTGAATACATATTGAGTGCTGGGCCTACGCTATCGACCAGCAAATGAAAAGAGTAAATCAGTATTTGTATGTGTACCTTTTACAAAGACCATGTCGGTCAGTTATCAACCAACCTTTTTTTAAGATCATACCTTCTTCCTAGTGCCTGTCCTCTTGTCTGTGGTCCCGGTGAGCGGTTACACGGTTTTGTCTCAAAGCAAGTGCCTGTCTCGCTCTCTGTTTTCTCTCTGTATCCTCACCCCCTGCCCTCTTTCCTGTGCCGCCGCCCTCCTCCAGGTGAGCGGCCCGGCGTTTGTCCCCGAGAAGCGCCATGACCTGCTGCACCGTATGACAGGTAAAGGTCTGTCAGCCCAGTACCAGTTCCCCAGACAGCCCTGTCTCTACCAGCCCACCATGGTCTCAGTCCAGATCAGCCTGACCAACACCACAGACCACCCTCTGGAACAGATCCACATCGGAGACAGGGGCCCCACAGGACTCGACATGCACTGCTTCAATACTGTAGGTGGGTTAGATAACATAATACACTGCTTCAATACTGGAGGTGGGTTAGATAGCATTATACACTGCTTCAACACTGGAGGTGGGTTAGATAACATTATACGGAGGTGGGTTAGATAACATTATACACTTTCAATACTGGAGGTGGGTTAGATAACATTATACACTGCTTCAATACTGGAGGTGGGTTAGATAACATTATACACTGCTTCAATACTGGAGGTGGGTTAGATAACATTATACACTGCTTAGATAACATTATACACTGCTTCAATACTGGAGGTGGGTTAGATAACATTATACACTGCTTCAATACTGGAGGTGGGTTAGATAACATTATACACTTCTTAGATAACATAAGAGTGCATTCAGAAAGTATTCAGACCCCTTGACTTGGCCTGCTGGGCCACTCAAAGATATTCAGAGACTTGTCCTGAAGCCACTCCTGCATTGTCTTGGCTGTGTGTTTAGGGCTGTTGTCCCGTTGGAAGGTGAACCTTCGCCCAAGTCTGAGGTCCTGAGAGCTCTGGAGCAGGTTTTCATCAAGGATCTCTCTGTACTTTGATCTGTTAATCTTTCCCTCGATCCTGACTAGTCTCCCAGTCCCTGCTGCTGAAAAACATCCCCACAGCATGATGCTTTGGTGGTCTTGGTGGTTCCAAATTTCTTCCATTTAAGAATGACGGAGGCCACTGTGTTCTTGTGCACCTTCAATGTTGGATAAATGCTTTGGTAATTCACTGCTTCTATACTATAGGTTAGATCCTTTTTGTCATGTAGTGTATGTGGATTCCTGCTCGTCGAACATATTCCAAAATCAATGGCATTAATATGGAGTTGGTCCCCCCTTTGCCGCTATAACAGCCTCCACTCTTCTGGGAAGACTTTCCACTAGATGTTGGAACATTGCTGTGGGGACTTGCTTCCATTCAGCCACAAGAGCATTAGTGAGGTCGGGAACTTATGTTGGGCGATTAAGCCTGCCTCACAGAGTACCGATTCTTCCCAAATGTGTTTGATGGGGTTGAGGTCAGCGCTCAGTGTAGGTCTCTGTGTATGGACACAGCGCTCAGTGTATGGACCTCTCTTTGTGCACGGGGGCATTGTCATGCTGAAACAGGGAAGGGCCTTCCCAAAACAGTTGCCACAAGGTTGGCAGCACAGAATTGTCTAGAAAGTCATTGTATGCTGTAGCGTTAAGATTTCCCATCAATGGAACTAAGGGGCCCGAACCATGAAGAACAGCCTCAAACCATTTTTCATCGTCAACCAAACTGAAGTTGGAACCGTGCATTCTTGAAGGTGGTGTTCTCCTGGCATCCGCCAAACCCAGATTCGTCCATCAGATTGCCAGATGGTGCAGCGTGATTCATCACAGAGAACACGTTTCCACTGCTCCATAGCGAAATGGCGGTGAGCTTTACACCACTCCAGCCGATGCTTGCCTGGTGATCTTATGCTTGTGTCTGGCTGCTTGGCCATGGAAACCCATTTCATGAAGCTCCCGACGAACAGTTCTTGTGCTGACGTTGCTTCCGGAGGCAGTTTGGAACTTGGTAGTGAGTGTTGCAACCGAGGACAGACTATTTTTAACGCGCTTCAGCACTCAGCGGTCCCGTTCTGTGAACTTGTGTGGCCTACCACTGAGCCGTTGTTGTTGTTCGTAGACGTTTCCACTTCACAATTAAAGTGCGTACAGTTGACCGGGGCAGCTCTAGCAGGGCAGAAATTTGACAAACTGACTTGTTGGAATAGTGGCGTATTATGACGGTGCAACACTGAAAGTCTCTGAGCTCTTCAGTGAGGTCATTCTACTTCCAATGTTTGTCTATGGAGATTGCATGTCTGTACGCTCAATTTTATACACCTGTCAGCAGCAACGGGTGTGGCTGAAATGGACAAATCCACTAATTTGAAGGGGTGTCTCTACAGTTTTGTCGATATAGTGTGTCTTCATTCATAACACACACACACACACCCCTCTGAGCCCAGACATTAAAGAAAAACAAAAGAAAGGGGGGGGGCCAAGATGAAAAGGTGTGCGCTCAAGCGCGTTAAAAGCATCAATTGGCTGTGGATTGATTGGGCATTGAAGGAACTCCGGCAGCCAAACACTGGGTAATTGGGATCGATTGAGCTTAGAGTGTGGGTGTGCGTGAGAGTGGAGTTGCTTTTCATATTGAGCAGGAGAAAGTGAATGCAGACAGAATAACTTACTTTACCCCACAGTGTATTTAACCTCATAAAGACATGTTACAGACGAGCGCTTGGCTATTCCTACAGCAGCATAGCCCACAATGTGTTACAATAGATCTGTCTCTTCTATATGTCAGCATCTACTGGAGTAAAGTCCACGTTTCTCTTAAAACTCAAATGGAGAGGGAGAGAGTGAGACCAATGGGAAGATGGTGATGGAGGGATAGAAAGCAGCTTGGAGAAGAGTGGAGAGAAGGAGAGTGTATGATGGCTCTGGTGTCCAGGGTCCTCTCCTCTGTGTGACAGAGTTCCGCTCTGCAGAGACACAGAGAAACACTTGGTTGCTCAGGAGACCGTGGAGGATCCTTCTCTCTCCTCTTGGCCTATGACTCCCTCTTTCTCTCACCCCTCGGTCTCTCAGATCTCTCTCTGCTTCATGTCTTTCTCTCTCTCTCTCTGCTTCATGTCTTTCTCTCTCCCCTCGGTCTCTCAGATCTCTCTCTGCTTCGTCTCCCCCCTCGGCCTCTCAGATCTCTCTGCTTCGTCTCCCCCCACCTCGGCCTCTCAGATCTCTCTCTGCTTCGTCTCGCCCCCCCCCTCCCCTCGGTCTCTCAGATCTCTCTCTGCTTCATGTCTTTCTCTCTCTCTCTGCTTCATGTCTTTCTCTCTCCCCTCGGTCTCTCAGATCTCTCTCTGCTTCGTCTCCCCCTCCCCTCGGTCTCTCAGATCTCTCTCTGCTTCGTCTCGCCCCCACCTCGGTCTCTCTCTGCTTCATGTCTTTCTCTCTCCCCTCGGTCTCTCAGATCTCTCATCCCCAATCTCTCTTCCTCCTTTATACATATCCATCTCCCCCCTCTTTCACTATTTCTCGCTCTCCTCTTTAGACCCTGACATTCTCTTTGACAACCCTGTTGTTTTGGAAATATGCTGCTCCTTCATATTTTTGTGTTCTGTCTTTCGTCTCGTTGTGGAGGATGAGATTGAAGGATAGATTTGTCACACGTGGTGGCCTTGCTTTGTGAAGTAGAAAACACAAGTGGCGTCTGCATGCCTGTCTGTTCCACTCTAATGACCTCTCCCTTTCCCTCTCTTCGTCCTCTGCCCTTGTCACTCACTCCTCTCTTTTCATCCTCCTCTCCTTCCTTCTCTCCGTTCTCAGAGTGTCTGCTGCCAGAGGCCTCGGTGACTGTGTCTTTGGGCGTCGACTTCAATGACTCAACACAAGCAGCCAACTTCCAGCTGTGGTAAGATACTCTGGCGTCGAGTCGTTTTTAGACAGTGAGGCTGAAACAGCTATAGCCTCGTCTTCCTCTTTCCTCTCCTGCTTTTCTTTCAGCTGTAGAAGGAACCTCTCCTCATTTTCTTATCTCTGCTCGCTGATCAATAGGTTGATCAGAGAACCTGTTTGGGACCGAGCAAATCAATCTTTCCTAAAATGCCAATCGCCCAGTGTGTTTTGCATGACAATCACAACGGAGATGGAGAAAACACGCACGCAGCTGTACACACACACACACACCACTAATTTCAACGAGGGGCTTGTTGGTCTGTCGTCCTGTTTGTCCATCAGTACGAAGGAGGACCAGTTCAGTGTGTCCATCCAGCCTGCCGTAGGAGAACTCTTCCTACCCGCCACCATGACCGAACAGGACTTCCGCAAGGAGCAAGGTAAGTTATCATACGCTGTTAAATCGTGAAAAATAAATAAATATCCAAATCATTATCTTACACAATCAGACAGAACATTAGCTGCATTATCGTCACCATGACCAATCACGGGTGTTTAGGATTACTCACTGTGAAAGATGTGTGCCTTAGTCCAAGCAGCAACATATGTAGTGTGTAGGTAATGGCTTCGTAAGTGGGGCCAATAATGACTGGACTGCTTTCTATGGAGGCTTTCTATCAATTGAATCAATAAGAAACATTCAACTTTGATTCGCCTCCCAAGAGTGGTTGAATATCTTTTACACACACACACACACACACACACCTCACTCTCCTGTGAATATAAGAGGCATTGAGAGAATGCAGCACTCTTAAGTGCCTGCTAAATGCCTTCCTCGTCTTGTTAATTCATTAACGAATCTTCATTCACTATAGTCCTATTCATAGCAATCAGAGGGAAGAGGATAGGAGACCGAACTGCTAGAATTAACCCACCTTTCGCTTTTTAAAGATGATTATTTCAACCAAACCACTTTACTTCTCTTCAGGTGGTCTTTAGAAACAGATTTGTTGTTATTTCGACCTGAATGGGGTGTTTTCCCTTGGCTAACTTGTGCCCCCACCACCCCACTCACTCTGAACTCCATCCCTCCCTCCCCCAGTCCTCATTAAATGCTCTTTTTGGAGTGTTGGGAGCTCTTGTGTTGTCCAAAAGTGCACTTTCTTTCTTCGTCTCCTTCACAGTCAAGCTCTTCAGAACTAGGTTCATTTCCTGTCTTTTGTCACAATCAGACTGGCTGTGTGTGTTGTGAACAGTTAGTTAGTGAGGATTCTTCTTGCGCGCACCTGCAGCGCAACCTCCTCGATGTGATGCGAGTGCATCATTTCACTTGTTTCTGTTTCCCACCCAATCAGGGAAACTGCTGGGCATGAACGAGAGCTCGGCAACCATCACCATGGCAGCAGAGAACACGACCCGCCAACCAATCAGCAGACAGGTGGCAACCGTGGCCAACCTGGGAGTGGTTCCATCCGGTCAAGACAACATCCACAGGTGAGATGTGTGCGTGTGAAGGCTTGTTGTGTAATTGGTGTACACATGGTGTGCTAATGAGCTTCCTCCTCCGTCACGCACACCCACACACCTGACGGATAATTACCCCTCCCTCTGGCTCTTTCTCTCGCTCTCTGTTTCCTTATGTCTCTTTCACTTCCTCTCTGTCCCTCTTCCTGTCTCTCCTTTTATCTTTCCCTCTGTCTCCCACTCTGTCCCTCTTTCACTTTATCTTTACCTCCCTGTCTGTCTCTCTATCCTGGATGTCCGTCTCTCTCCCTCCTTTCCTTTGTCTCCCCCGTCTCTTTCTGTTCGAGCGAGAGGATGAGTAACAGGGAGGGGAATGCGGGAGAGGATGAATAAGAGCGTGCGAGAGAGGAAGAAAAAGAAGAGAAGGGGATGGAAAAATAGAGGGGGGTAGAAAAGGTGAGGGAGAGTGGGAGGGAGATGATAGGAGACACAAAGCACAAGGTTACAGGGAGCTGGGAGGAGAGGAGAATCAGTGGAAATCAATGTTAGCCGGTGGGAGAGGCCTGTCTCCAATAACCCCATACTTCATTTAGAATAACCAATAGGACAAATGACTCTAGACTATCAATCTCTGTCTCCTGGCTGGCTGATGACTGGTGAGGAGGCTGCACTCTCCTCACCGTCCCTTAATGATGACACGCTCTCTTCTGGTCTCACAATGATGACCTGGGCCTGTATCCACAAAGGGTCTCAAAAGTTCCTAGGAATTCCTGTTCACCTGTTGTTTTTTAAGACAAAAAAAATCATCCCAGCTCAGAATTGGGTTCCGACAAACGGTTCCGACAAACTGAGCCAGGAGTCAAATCACCTCCTAAAAGTATCTCAGCTGGTCATCACGACAGTTTGAGGTATCGCAATGGAAAGGTGACAACCAAAGATACAAGGAGCATCTATATGCTTCTTCCTCTGATCGAAATAGTCTATGGTGCTAATTGACACTGTTGCAAATGATGGGGAATAACCAATCCCGATGAGGCATCGCCAGCTTGATTGTGAATGTACATCCAAATGTTGCGATGGTAAACCGTTTTATATCATTTTCACCTGACACGACCACTTTGCCAACTCTTAATTCTGGGATAATATGTTGGCATGCATAACCTTTAAAAATGTTGGTGTGGCTGGCTTTCGGGTTAAGCGAGCAGTGTCTCAAGAAGCAGTGCGGCTTGGCAGGGTTGTGTTTCAGAGGACGCACGGCTCTCGACCTTCGCCTCTCCCGAGTCCGTACTGGAGTTGCAGTGATGGGACAAGACTGTAACTACCAATTGGATATCATGAAAAAGGAGTAAAAAAAAATTTTTTAAAACAGCAATACCTTAAGTATTCAGACCCTTTGCTATGAGACTTGAAATTGAGCTCAGGTGTTTCCATTTAACATCGATGTTTCTACAACTTGGAGTCCATCTGTGTTAAATTCAATTTATTGGACTTGATTTGGAAAGGCACACACCTGTCTATAGAAAGGTCCCACAGTTGACGGTGCATGTCAGAGCAAAAACCAAGCCATGAGGTCGAAGGAATTGTCTGGAGAGCTCCGAGAGACAGTATTAGGGAATGGTACCAAAACATTTCTGCAGCATTGAATTTGCCCAAGAACACAGTGGCCTCCATCATTCTTAAATGGAAGAAGTTTGGAACCACCACAACTCTTCCTAGAGCTGGCTGCCCGGCTAAACTGAGCAAGCTGGGAGACTAGTCGGGATTGAGGGAAAGCTGACTGGAGCAAAGTACAGAGAGAACCTTGATGAAAAGTCTCAATGTCCTTGAGTGGCCAATCCAGAGCCCAGACTTGAACCCGATAATGACCATCATTATGTTTGGAGGAAAAAGAGGGAGGCTTGCAAGCCGAAGAACACCATCCCAACCGTGAAGCACGGGGGTAGCAGCATGATGTTGTGGGATGCTTTGCTGCAGGAGGAACTGGTGCATTTCACAAAATAGTTGGCATCCTGAGGAGGAAAATGATGTGGATATATTGAAGCAACTTCTCAAGACATCAGTCAGGAAGTTAAAGCTTGGTCGCAAATGGGTCTTCCAAATGGACAATGACCCCAAGCATACTTCCAAAGTTGTGGAAAATGGCTTTAAGGACAACAAAGTCAATGTATTGGAGTGGCCATCACAAAGCCCTGACCTCAATCCTATAGAACATTTGTGGGCAGAACTGAAAAAGCGTGTATGAGCAAGGAGGCTTACAAAGCTGACTCAGTTACACCAGCTCTGTCAGGAGGAATGGGTTAAGATTCACCCAACTTTTTGTGGGAAGCTTGTGGAACGCTACCCAAAACATTTGACCCAAGTTAAACAATTTAAAGGCAGTGCTACCAAATACTAATTTGAGTGTATGTAAACTTCTGACCCACTGGGAATGTGATATAAATAAAAGCTGAAGTAAATTATGTTCTCTATTCTACCATTTCATTTTCTTAAAATAAAGTGGTGATCCTAACTGACCTAAAACAGGGATTTTTTTACTAGAATTAAATGTCAGGGATTGTGAAAAAGTGAGTTTAAATGTATTTAGCTAAGGTGTATTTGGCTAAGGTGTATTTAAACTTCCGACTTCAACTGTATATAGGGCAGCTGCTTCTAATGTGCTAGTGATGGCTGTTTTTCAGTCTCTCGGTCCCAGCTTTTCTGCACTGACATCGTCTTCTGGATCTTAGTGGGGTGAACAGGCAGTGGCTTGGGTGGTTGTTGTCCTTGATGATCTTTTTGGCATTCCTGTGACATCGGGTGCTGTCGGTATCCTGGAGGACAGATAGTTTGCCCCCGGTGATGCGTTGGGCAGTCCGCACCACCCTCTGGAGAGCCCTGCGGCTTCGGGCAGTGCGGTTGCCGTACCAGGCAGTGATACAGCTCGACGGGATGCTCTCAATTGTGCATCTGTAAGATTGAGGGTTTTAGGTGCCAAGACAAATATATTCAGCCTTCTTCACCACACTGTCTGTGTGGGTGGATCATTTTAGTTTGTCAGTGATGTGTACTAGAGGTCGACCGATTAATTGGAATGGCCGATTTTCAAGTTTTCATAACAATCGGAAATCAGTATTTTTGGACGCCAATTATTTATTTTTTTAAATAAATTATATATATATATATATTTTAAAAAATGATACCTTTTAACTAGGCAAGTCAGTTAAGAACACATTCTTATTTTCAATGACGGCCTAGGAACGGTGGGTTAACTGCCTTGTTCAGGGGCAGAAAGACAGATTTTCACCTTGTCAACTCGGGGGATCCAATCTTGCAACCTTACAGTTAACTGTTACGCGAATGCAGTAAGCCAAGGTAAGTTGCTAGCTAGCATTAAACCTATCTTATAAAAAACAAACAATCAATCAATCATAATCACTAGTTTTAACTACACATGGTTGATGATATTACTAGTTTATCTAGCGTGTCCTGCATTGCATATAATCGATGCAACGCTGGGGGATGATTTAACAAAAGCACATTAGCGGAAAAAAGCTGTACCTAACCATAAACACCAATGCCTTTCTTAAAATCAATACACAGAAGTATATATTTTTAAACCTGCATATTTAGCTAAAAGAAATCTAGGTTAGCAGGCAATATTAACCAGGTGAAATAGTGTCATTTCTCTTGCGTTCATTGCTCGCAGAGTCATGGTATATGCAACAGTTTGGGCAGCCTGGCTCATTGCGAACTAATTTGCCAGAATTTTACGTAATTATGACATAACATTGAAGGTTGTGTAGTGTAACAAGAATATTTAAACTTAGGGATGCCACCCGTTAGATAAAATACCGAACGGTTCCGTATTTCACTGAAATAATAAACGTTTTGTTTTCGAGATGATAGTTTCCGGATTCGACCATATTAATGACCAACGGCTCGTATTTCTGTGTGTTATGTTATAATTAAGTCTATGATTTGATAGAGCAGTCTGACTGAGCGATGGTAGACAGCAGCAGGCTCGTAAGCATTCATTCAAACAGCACTTTCATGCATTTTGTCAGCAGCTCTTCGCAAGCACAGCGCTGTTTATAACTTCAAGCCTATCAGCCTAATGGCTGGTGTAACCGATGTGAAATGGTTAGCTGGGTGCGCGCTAATAGCGTTTCAAATGTCACTCATTCTGAGACTTGGAGTAGTTATTCCACTTGCTCTGCAAGGGCCGCGGCTTTTGTGGAGTGATGGGTAACGCTGCTTCGAGTGTGGCTGTTGTCGATGTGTTCCTGGTTCGAGCCCAGGTAGGGGCGAGGAGAGGGACGGAAGCTATACTGTTACACTGACAATACTATAGTGCCTATAAGAACATCCAATAGTAAAAGGTATATGAAATACAAATGGTATAGAGAGAAATAGTCCTATAAATACTATATTAACTACAACCTAAAACTTCTTACCTTGGAATATTGAAGTCTCATGTTAAAAGGAACCACCAGCTTTCATATGTTCTCATGTTCTGAGCAAGGAACTGAAACGTTTGCTTTCTTACATATTGCACTTTTACTTCTCCAACACTTTGTTTTGGCATTATTTAAACCAAATTAGGCATGTTTCATTATTTATTTCAGACTAAATAGATTTTATTGGTGTATTATATTAAGTTAAAATAAGTGTTCATTCAGTATTGTTGTAATTGTCATTATTCAAAAATTGGCCGATTTTTAATCGGTATCTGCTTTCTTTGGTCCTCCAATAATCAGTATTGGCGTTGAAAAATCGTAATCGATCGACCTCTAATGTGTACGCCGAGGAACTTGAATCTCTATCGGCAAGTCTCTGTTGTGCAGCACAAGTTACACTTGTATGCAAGTCACTACTAAATATTTGCCATCAGATATCTTATGGTTTTCTGCCAGAAGTCAAAGAGCTCTGTTTAGGTTGTCATTTTTTCCCCTGTGCTTCCAACTAGAGGTTGTCATTTTTTCCCCTGTGCTTCCAACTAGAGGTTGTCATTTTTTCCCCTGTGCTTCCAACTAGAGGTTGTCATTTTTTCCCCTGTGCTTACAACTAGAGGTTGTTGTTTTTTCTCCTCTGTTCTCTGTGTACACATGTTGCCCTTCCTTCAGAAAAGCATACATCACTACTTTGTTCATTTGCAGAATTTCTCTCATTCACTTTTTCTTGTAAATGCCCACACTCACCGGACATTTTATTTGGTAGCTACCAGCTATGCTTGTATAACTTTATGAGCTTTTCAAATTCTTTAGCTAACAGCATCTGTGATTTTGCTATTCGTTTGTGCTGATTTGGATAGCATTCTGTTAGTCCTAATGAGATTTTCTAGCGTTTCTAGTGCCCCCTTGTGTGCTATGCCGGTAATACCATAAATTTCTGTATGAGAGGAGGATGGAATGACAATGTGAAAATCTGGATACCACCAAAGCCTACCGAAGAGCCTCCCCTTCTGTGTCTGCAGAGCTGAAGGAGTCCGGTATATACTGTAAGGTTAGATGGAGCCATCTACGGTTTCTTTCAGATCTGAAAATCCCAAATGGAAGGTTGTATCTCATAGGTGGGGTTATGTCGATGCTGCACAACTACTAGTGCTCACAGACACAGACCCACAGACTAATGCTTACAAACACACACAGTAGGAATGAGAGGGATCGATATGAGTGGATACACACGCTGAGAGCTCATTGTGGAGGTCACTTTGCATTAATATTACTATGATGGAGGTGACCTCCACTAGGACCCCCTCTCCTCACCACCTCTCCCCAGGGACAGGCCTCTCTGGCCTGGGCACCAGCACATCCATGCCTGGGGGTCAATGTTTAGAAATAATGATTTGAAAATGGTATCATGTGATACCATTTTATATTATTTTGTGGTGCTTTACTGCATATCTCAGGTTCACACACATCTACCTCTCAGACATGTAGTCCCGTTAATCACCAGCAGGGTGCAGCCCTGTTGTAACCGAGGAAACCCTAACCACTTCAACACAGCCCAATTGATTGCTGGAAAGGAGGCTGGCAATACATCAAGCAGAAAAGCAAATGTAGAAAAAGCTGTTCTTGTTTGTGTCTAAACAGGAGGAATAGAATAAATCTGCTCTATTTTTCACTCCGTTTGAAAGCAAATTTGATTGTATTTGAATGCTTTGGTTGGTTAGAGACCTTCATTTTTAAAAGTGCACCTTTGGAATTGTAAGCTATGTTTTCGCTTTGCTTCAATATAATCGATTCATATATCCAGTTTTTTGTTTCCATTTGGTGATGACTGATATATACGGTGTTAAATACAAATAAATGTTTTGTCCTATTAAATGAAATGAATGAGGATGTTCAATATGTTATTCCATTATTTAAATAATCAGAACTGTCATCGTTATTTGATAATACCAACAATTTGCAGTCTAAAGAGCTTTCCCTGCGTCATAATATTAGTTTTATTATTCTGCGGCTTCCAATTTGTGTTGGGTTTGAACTTTATTGCTGAATGTGCAACCAAATAAGTATAGCTGTGAGCTGCAATGAACGGGGTTCACAGGATGACAAAGGGGAAAACAAATGTAATTTGGATAACAAAGCAGGCACGATCATGTAGGAACTATCGTCCTTAAAGTGCAACCAGTGGAAGCATTACCGTGTTTATCTCTCAATACCACAAGGATGATGCCAGTTAAGTTTGGTCTGTAGGTCTGATGCAGGTAATCGTTCTTAAAGTGTTGCGATTATATACCAATTCTGGGGTAAATTTGACGAATGGTTTAGGTTAAGATTTGTGAAATATTTTCTGTATTGGTATACAGTGCATTCGGAAAATATTCAGACCCCTTACCCTTTTCCAAATTGTTACTTTGCAGCCTCATTCTAAAATTGATTAAATCATTTTTGCGAATGTATTAATATATTTTTTTTAATTCGGAAATACCTTATTTACATAAGTATTCAGACCCTTTGCTATGAGACTTGAAATTGAGCTCAGGTGCATCCTGTTTCCATTGATCAACTTTAATGTTTCTACAACTTGATTGGAGTCCACCTGTGGTAAATTCAATTGATTGGACATGATTTGGAAAGGCACACACCTGTCTATAGAAAGGTCCCATAGTTGTCTTAGCAAAAACCAAGACATGAGGTCGAAGGGATTGTCTGTAGAGCTCCGGGACAGGATTGTGTCGGCACAGATCTGGGGAAGGGTACTAAAACATTTCTGCAGCATTGAAGGTCCCCAAGAACATAGTGGCCTCCATTCTTAATTGGAAGAGGTTTGGAACCACCAAGACTCTTCCTAGAGCTGGCTGCCCAGACAAACAGAGAAATCATTGGAGAAGGGCCTTGGTCAGTGACCAAGAACCCGATGGTCATTCTGACAGAGCTCCATAGTTCCTCTGTGGAGATGGGAGAACCTTCGAGAAGGACAACCATCTCTGGAGCACTCCACCAATCAGGCCTTTATGGTAGAGTGGCCACTCCTCAGTAAAAGGCACATGACGGCCCGCTTGGAGTTTGCCAAAAGGCACCTACGGACTCAGACCATGCGAAACAAGATTTTCTGGTCTGAAGAAACCAAGATTGAACTCTTTGGCCTTAACGCCAAGCTTCACATCTGGAGGAAACCTGGCACCAGGTTCCACACGGTGAAGCATTGTGGCGGCAGAATCATGCTGTGGGGATGTTTTTCAGTAGCAGGGACTGGGGCACGAGTCAGGATTGAGGGAAAGCTGAATGGAGCAAGGTTCAGAGATCCTTGATGAAAACCTGCTCAGGATCTCAGACTGGATCGAAGATTCACCTTCCAACAGAACATCGCTCCTAAGCACACAGGCAAGACAACGCAGGAGTGGCATCGGAACAAGCCTCAATGTCCTTTTAGTGGCCCAGCCAGAGCCCGGACTTGAACCCGATCGAACATCTTTGGAGAGCTCTGAAAATAGCTGTGCAGCGACGCTCCCCATCCAACCTGACAGAGCTCGAGAGGATCTGCAGAGAAGAATGGGAGAAACTCCCCAAATACAGGTGTGCCAAGCTTGTAGCGTCATACCCAAGAAGACTCGAGGCTGTAATCGCTGCCAAAGGTGCTTCAACAAACTACTGAGTAAAGGGTCTGAATACTTATGTAAGTGTTATCATTTTTTTTTAAATATATTTAACATTTGCAAAAATGTCTAAAAACCTGTTTTTGCATTGTCATTATGAGGAATTGTGTGTAGATTGATTGGGTGGGGACTATTTAATCCATTATAGAATAAGGCTGTCACAGTGGAAAAGGGGAAGATTTCTGAATACTTTCCAAAGCCACTGTGTTGCGGTCATCTTTGAATTATGGGACTTTCATCAAATAAACTCATTCGAGATTCATTTAAATCTACGTACCATATATGTTTTGAATATGATTTTGTGGTTTTAGAATTCTTCTTTTAACACTTGTTCTTGACTCCTTGTGCATTTGAGCGTGTCCGTCATGTAGTCACCTGTGTGACGTGATTTTGGTAAGGTTTAGGAATTGTATTGATTGTGATGTGCAAATTGAAATACATAACAAGTGTATACACCCTTTAGTTAAGGCAATTGGGATTCTCCAGAATTTCTCAAGGCAATTTGTCCAGAGGCGACGAGGTGAGAATAGCACACATTATGGTTCATTTCTTATAGGGTGTGAATATGTTATGCCACTGGTGCCAATCTAAGGTTACGGAGACTTTTATATTCGCACAGCTTCTAAAGACGTACCAAATTTCATGGCCCCATGTCCTTTGGTTCAGTTCTTATAGCCCTGGTCTGGTGTAGCGTGGCCGTTTTTTTAAATGCGGCAACTAATGATTCTCAAGTTCTTTTTAGAGGCTAATTCATTGAGTCTATATGCGAAATCTATAGGTACAGGCCATATTTGAATGCTGCATGAAAAAATATATATATCTAACCCATTAAGGGATACTATGGGATTTTGGCAATGAGGATGGATACTGTTTTTTGTCTATGCGTGCAGTTTGAAGGAAATTGGTAACTAGAGCAATTGCTTACTAGTGTTAGCGCAATGACTGGAAGTCTATGGGTACACTATATAGACAAAAGTATGTGGACACCCCTTCAAATTAGTGGATTTGTTTATTTCAATCACACCCGTTGCTGACAGGTGTATACAATTTAGCATACAGCCATGCGATCTCCGTAGACAATTGGTAATAGAATGGCCAAACTGAAGAGCTCAGTGACTTTCAACATGGCACCATTATAGGATGCCACCTTTCCAACAAGTCAGTTTGTCAAATTTCTGCCCTGCTAGAGCTGCCCCGGTCAACTGTAAGTGCTGTTATTGTGAAATGGAAACGTCTAGGAGCAACAACGGCTCTGCTGCGAAGTGGTAGGCCAGACAAGCACCCAGAACGGGACCGCTGAAGCGCGTAGCTCGCTAAAAATTGTCTGTCCTCAGTTGCAACACTCACTACCAAGTTCCAAACTGCCTCTGGAAGCAAAATCGGCACAAGAACTGTTTGTCGGGAGCTTCATGAAATGGGTTTCCATGGCCAAGCAGCCGCACACAAGCCGAAGATCACAAGGCGTAATGCCAAGCGTCTGGGGCTGTTTTTCATAGTTCGGGCCCTTTAGTTCCAGTGAAGGGGAAACTTAACGCTACAGCATAACAATGACATTCTAAATGTTTCTGTGCTTCCAACTTTGTGGCAACAGTTTGGGGAAGGCCATTCCTGTTTCAGCATGACAATGCCCCCGTGCACAATGAGGTCCAAACAGTGTGAAAGAACTTGACAGGCCTGCAAAGAGCCCTGACCTCAACCCCATCAAACACCTTTGGGATGAATTGGAATGCTGACTGAGCCAGGCCTAATCTTCCTACATCAGTGCCCAACCTCACTAATGCTCTTGTGGCTGAATGGAAGCAAGTCCCCTCAACAATTTTCCAATAGCTAGTGGAAAGTCTTCCCAGAAGAGTGGATGCTATTATAGTGACAAAGGGGTGACCAACTTCATATTTACTCTGGCTATGGAACCTTGACCTGTTCATCGGACGTGCTACCTTGTCCCTGACCTGCGGTTTTTGAGTCCCTTTCTTTTGCGCCTCCTGTCTTGACCTCTGAAAGACCCTGCTGGTCTCTATGAACGTTTAAACATCTTCAAGAATAATCTGGCCTTAATGGTCATGTGCTATCTCCACCCCTAGGAGCCTGGTTCCTCTCTAGGTTTCTACCTAGGTTCCTTTCTAAGGAGTTTTTCCTAGCCACTGTTCTTCTACATCTGCATTGTTTGGGGTTTATGGCAGGGTTTCTGTATAGAACTTTGGCATCTGCTGATGTTAAAAGGGGTTTTATAAATACATTTGATTTGAATGCCCATGATTTTGTAATGAGATGTTCAACAAGCAGGTGTCCCCATACCTTTGGTCATGTAGTGTATCTGCTAGCATGTCTATGGGTATCTGCAGGCTAGCAGATACCCGTAGACGTCGTCATTGCGCTAATGCTAGTTAGCATCGGCTCGCGAAACCGCCTCGGACTTCCTTTTTATACTAGACACAGAGGGCTAAAGATGGCATCCACAAGATCATCTGACTCTGGGGAAGTAGATAACGGGCCTCTCTGCCAAAATCCCGAAGTCTCCCTTTTAAAGACTAATGAAATGAGTCTCTAAATCCAAAATCTGGAGTGAATCTGATATTTATGAGGAGAAGATGATTTTGAGCATTACAGATGTAGAGAATGAGTCTCTTAATAGTTTCCTTGTCTTATGTCAATACCAAATTTGTTGTGGTTCATTATAGTGATGATAAGTTTCAAGTTGCTAGACTGTGGAGTGGATTAATTAACTGGACGTGGGAAAATTATATTTTTATTTGTCAGTAATTTGGCCATCTTGACCAATCTCTTAATTTTTCTCAAACGAAGACAATTTTTCTGTCATTTTGGACCTATGGTTCATGAGAATATGGATTTTTGTATATTAAGCACATTTTTTCATATGGCTAATATGCATCTGCTGGTATCGTGGGACCATCTTTGAATGCGTTGTGATGAGTCAAAATACCACGTTTTGGAGTGAATCTGACTTCGTCTATGAGTAGAAAAATGTTTTTAGGATTATTTTAAGCATTAACATTATAGTCTAAACAGTGAATTGTTTAGTTACCTTCATTTTGTTTTTTTTAAAGGTATCATTGCCAAATGTATGGTTCAAGTTGATAGAACATTGTTTAGGGGCTTTACAAAGGATTTTAATGGAAATGTGAAATCTGATTTCCTGGTTGATCAATAATCAATACCTTAGCTTATCTCGAAGTTAAGAGACATACCACGGGCCTACATATCAAATTTGTGTTATTTGGACTTATGGTTCATGAGACGTTTTTCCAAATGTTCTCAAAAATGTCCAAGATGGAGGAAAATCTATCCTGGAAGACCTGATGGGTCCTTGAGGCAAGTTCGTTCAGCATGAGAAAAGACACCAACATACAAAGTTTTTTAAGTCGAAGTCAAACGATGTGACGGATAGGAGGGTTTAAGTGAGGCTTGTTATAACACCTCCCCCTGTAGGCCAATCGGTGCCATTCTTTCTGACCAAATTGCTTATGGCCTCTACTCTCTGTGTGCCAAATGAGTTACTTGACCGTGTAAAGAAAATAACAATTCACAGCTGTGAACCCCTAAAAACAGTGGCAGCAATGGTTATTTATGAACATAACCAATAACAATGTATGTGTGACTACTCTCTCTCCCCAACCCCAGCTCTGTCCTTGTGAAGTTCAATATATCCACAAAATGCAAAAGTGCTTTGAGCACCTGGAAAAGCTCTATATAAATCCAACCAGGCATAATTGTGAACTATCTCAGAGCCAGTTGGTTGTGGTGGGTGGCAGACTGAACGTTGTTCTTCCGGATCCAGCCTAAGGTTGAATGTAAAGGTGAAGCCCACTTAGTGTTTGCATGGTGGAGGAGAATGGAGGGAGGGAGGGATGGAGGTGCAGGGGAGGCAGATGGTAACAGGGTGAGGCTCTTTCCACTGAGGAGAAACGCAGATAATTGGAGAGTGATGCTTAGCGGCAGCCTGGCGATCGATGCCAATCTCCCCTCTAAGTCCAGGGGTTATGATTTTCTTTTCATACGCAGCAATTAATCCAGTGTTTAGCCCCACACACGCCTGCCTGAAGAGAGCACGGGCATACCAATGACCTGGTTTAGACCATCACCCCCGCTGATCGCTCTCTCTGTGGTTGTGTGTGTAAGTAAAGAGTTGGGTCACGTCTGGTTTGTAAATGGATGCTCCTCGGGTCTCCACTGTGTGTGCCCCGTTATGATTTTTCTCCTCTAGTCGTGTGTGTGTGTGTGTGTGTGTGTGTGTGAGAGAAATCAGAACCAGGCAGCATGCTGCCCTGAGGCCTTCAACACAGAACTAATGGATCAAGTAATTGTCCGCCACTACCAAACTGACCTGTACAGAGAGAACACACACACACACACAAACCAAACTCTCTTAGAAGTACACACCCATCCAGTGACAAATCCAACAGTCTTCCCTGGGCTGCAGTGTTCCAACCAGTGTCTCCAGAGTGAGAGCAGCCTCGAAGAGCAGCCTCGAAGAGCAGCCTCGAAGAGCAGCCTCGGGGCAGTGTTAGTGTTAACGATAGATTTATATCCTAAACCCATTAACAAAGCCACAGGGACCACACACACACCTCAGGCTGCTGGCATGGAAAGAGGCTAAAGCACAGTACACATTGGCTAGGTAGGACTTTTTTTAAAACACTAGTTTGTGCAATTACATGTGATGTCCTGTGATAAATAACAAAGTTGGCAAAATTACATATTGAGGCCTATACAACTGCTGAACTTACATCACACTTTTTGGCTAATACTTCATATTTAACAATAAGAGAAAAGGGAAGAGTGGAGGGAGGGCAAGATGGGTGAGGGAGAGAGGGGCGAGGGATTAGTGGTGTTTTCAGTGGAGTGTGTATCCTGTTGAAGTGGCTAATATTTTAATTAAGTCTGAGAGGACTGTGAGAGCTGCCTGATAAACTCCCTCTCTTCTGTTGATGGTAATTTAGCCGCTCCCCAGAGGCACAGCCAGACACACTACTGTGTACGTGTGTGCGTGCCACAGTGTGTGTTAATTGGTGGTCGTGCCGTTTATCTGTACCCGGAGACGGTGACAGCTGGTGACCCCTGGTCCTGCCTACAGGCTCCGCTCCAGCTCGATCTGCTGTGAGGGGCTCCTCTCTCCTCTGCTCTTTACTGGGGTATTATCAGGCCTGAAGGAGGGTCTTTGTGGGCTGGTTGTCAGTCCTAAGAACGGTTATTTGTGAGGCCTAACCAGGGGCACGCAGGGGGTCTTTGTCCCAGGGATGTAGTGCTAAACGGAGGCAGATGGCTGGGTGGTGTCAGCCTGTCAGCCACGTGGGGCTCCAGAGGACCAGAGGGAACAGGAGAGAGGGGGCTCAGCCCAGGCCTGTCACCCTAAATAGGGGCTGGGTCACCCTGGGTCAGGGCCCCTGCTTGGCTCTTGTTAGCACCCTCAATGGGCACCATGTGCACCCTATTTTGGTCCCCTGTCTGCGGGGCTGGTGTCCTAGGAAACTGGGCTGCTGAGAATTCTCCCAGGGGAAAGGAGGGGTGGGGGCTGTTCCTCAGGGGCCCACACTCTGGTCTCAGATTCCCCACGCTCTCACTGGGGAAAAAAGGGGTGAATGTGTTTGATTGACAGAATGGTGTGTCTCCTCCCTAATGGCTTTTTAGTTAGCTGGATAATAGACTCTCTCTCTCCTGTCTCTCTCTCTTCTCCCACTCACTCACACACCTTACTAATGCTGTGTAATTGCAGGATTTGTCATGTTTTGGAATGTTTCTTAGTTGAGGATTTATGACGGGCTCGGTGTGCATAGGCAGCTGGCACCCACATTGATTTTTAATTTCATGCAGTTTAGTTATAGGTCAGCTATTCAGCCTTTTACTTTGGTCCCTGAACTTGGAGTACTAGCCCCAGATTAGACTAAATGTGTGTTCAGTAATTCTCTCTTTCTTGTATCCAGTCAGTCATGTTACCCTGTGTCTACTCATCCCTGTAACCATTTCTCGTGTACTTTAGTCTGTCCTGTTACCCTGTCTTGTACTGTATATCTGGTCCGTCATGTTTCTTGTTCTGTAACCCTCTCTCATATATCTATTTGGTCGTGCTACCCTGTAACCCTTTATCCAGTCAGTCCTGGAATCCAGTCCGTGTTGTAACCCAGTCTCCGATCTCCTGTTCCCTGTAGGTTTGCTGGTAAGACGGCCAGTAGTGGAGCTGTGGTGCTGGTGACAGTGGAGCTGAGGGAGTCGTCTGCAGCTCTGATCACCATCAACACAGAGAAGAGTGTCATGGGCCCCATGCTGCTCCGAGACCTGAAACGTGCCCTGACCCGGGCCTAGAGCGCCCCCTGGCCCCAGTCCTCCAACACAGAGGAAAAACACAGCTGCCATGATGACATCTCATTCATCCAAAAACACACATGCACAATGTCTTTCTCTCTCCCGATCTCTCATTTTCTTCCTCTCTCGCATTCTGTCACACACACACACCCACTTACATGCAGGCAAGGAGATCTCAGAACGGCTCCAGAAACATTTTTTTCTGTTATTGCTTAGAGAAAAGCACTCCTAGATTCCTTATAGCCTTATTTAAATACTGTTATTGGAATTTGAAACCTCCTGAAGCGTTTCAAGAGCCAAAAGCCAAGACGAATGAACTACCATGATGCTATATAGTGTATGACATTGATATAAACAAGATAGTGCTTTTCTTTTTAGCTGAAGGTAGCCTAGCGGTAGCCTAGCGGTAGCCTAGCGGTTAGAGCGTTTGGCTACTAACCAAAAGGCCACTGGTTGTCATACCCCAAGCCAACAAGGTGAAAAATATTTGATGTGCCCTTAACCCTGATTTGCTCCTAGGGTGCCGTACTACTATGGCTGACTCTGTAAAACAACACATTTCATCCCACCTATCTGGTGTGACAATATAAAAAAATCCCACTGTTACTGTGCCTCATCCATTCCAAACCCTACTGTTTCCAACAGAGCAACGCCTGTGAAGTGCCTTTATAAATGAAGAAAGCTTTTTTTAGGGAACCAAAAATGTGTTCATCAATCATTGACGTCTGTATCACTATTGGTGAGTTAATTAAAATGGTTAAGTGAACGAACAGTGTTTTGTCTCTTGATTCTTGATGGCTTTGGGTTGGTGTGTAGAGTTGTGGTGCAGTGTGTTCGTGTGTAGGGTTACTTTATAGAGTGTGTGTGTGTTGGGTTGCGGTGCTTTGGAGTGCAGTGTTACTGGCTGTGTGTTGGGGTTGTGCAGTGGTTTGTGGGTTGGATTAGGGTGCAGTGTTACTGTGTAGTGGCTTTGTGTGCGGTGTCAAATAAAATTGTATTTATCACATGCACCGACTACAACTTTACAGTGAAATGCTTCCTTACTAGCCCTTTCCCAACAATGCAGAGTTAAAAAGTAAAATTTGCTAAATATATATTTTTTAAAGAAATAGTAACACAATAAAATAACAATAACGAGACTATATACAAGAAGTACTGGTACCGAGCCAATGTGCAGGAGTACCAGGTAGTAACGAGACTATATACAAGAAGTACCGGTACTGAGCCAATGTGCAGTAGTAACAAGGCTATATAGAAGGAGTACCGGTACTTAGCCAATGTGCAGTAGTACCAGGTAGTAACGAGGCTATATAGGAGTACCGGTACCGAGCCAATGTGCAGTAGTACCAGGTAGTCACGAAGCTATATACCATGGGGCAAAAAAGTATTTAGTCAGCCACCAATTGTGCAAGTTCTCCCACTTAAAAAGATGAGAGGCCTGTAATTTTCATCATAGGTACACTTCAACTATGACAGACAAAATGAGAAAAAAAATCCAGGAAATCACATTGTAGGATTTTTAATGAATAAAAACTCAACTCTTGTTGCAGTCGTGGGTGAACACGGAGTACAGGAGGGGACTAAGCACGCACCCCTGAGGGGCCCCCGCTTTGAGGGTTAGTGTGGCTGATGTTTTGTTGCCTGCCCTCACCACCTGGTCAGGAGTGAGTTGTTTAGTCCCAGGGTGCTGAGCTTGGTGGGCATTATGGTGTTGAACGCTGTAGTCAGTGAACAGCATTCTCACATACAGTAGGTATGTTCCTTTTGTCCAGATGGGAAAGGGCAGTGTGGAGTGCAATAGAGACTGTGTTATCTGTTGGGGCGGTATGCGAATTCGATTGGGTGTCTGGGATGGTGTTGATGTGAGTCATGATCAGCCTTTCATGGCTACAGATGTGAGTGGTACAGGGCGATAGTCATTTAGACAGGTTGCCTTGGCGTTCTTGGGCACAGGGACAGGTTAAAAGTCTTCATGAAGATGCATGCCAGCTGACCAGCGCATGCTCTGAGTATGCATCCTGGTAATCTGTCTGAATTTGAACCTGTTTAAAGATCTTACTCACATCGGCTATGGAGAGCGTGATCATGCGTAGAAGGCATTTAGCTCCTCTGGTAGGCGTGCGTCACTGAGCAGCTTGCGGCTGGGTTTCCCTTAGTAATTCCTAGTAGTTTGCCAGCCCTGCCACATCCGACGGCGCGGATCTTAGTCCTGTATTGACACTTTGCCTGTTTTGATGGTTCGTTGCAGAGTGTCACGGTGTTTCTTAGAAGCGTCCGGATTAGCGTCCCGCTCCTTGAAAGCGGCACCTCTGGCCTGTTCGGTCGGATTACGGTGCTGTGTGCATTTGTGGTTTGCGTCTGGCTGCGTTTTGAGTCCGAAAGTAGTGTGTGTTGGGTTTGGGTGAGGTGTTGCTGAGTGTATTGAGTATGGGCGAAGTGTGTGGTTTGCATCTGGCCGTGTTTTCCGGCTCATAAGCGAGGTGTCTCCGAGGGCTGTAGTGAACACCTGTCAGATCATCTGTCAGCGCTGCACCGCTAGCATCCATCACCTCTCCCTACGTACCCATTCCACCTGCCAGCTGTTCCCAGCACAAACACACACCATGGCACATCATACACACACCTCGACAGTAGATACACACACACACACACACACACACACACACGACAGGCTGCATTCCCACCTCTACATACGTATACCCCATTGCACGTACACACATATGCACTAAAATATAAACAGTACTAACACACACTAATGGCGTCTTCCCCTTGCACAGACAGCCACACTGGGTGCTGCTACTGTAGCTGGCAACTGTGGGAAAACGGCTTGATCTTCCATTATGGTGCAAGCCGTTAAGGCCTACTGCAGCCGTAACTTACAGCTCACTCTGAGCTACAAACACACGCGTTGGCATATAAATCTGGAGCTTTTACACTCCCGGCATGGTGACGTTTTTATGTCACATTTAGAGAGGGAACGGTCTGATGCTGATACACGCCGACTCGGGCAGCGAGGGACGAATGTGTTTCACTCTGCCGTCGTCTTCACAAACACACCTCCATCACCACTCTGTTGGTCCTAATGGAACTAGACCATTAGGCTGGAACACATAACAACCCATTCTGTCTATTCTGTTGAACATTAGGCATGCTATCAGGGCTATAAGTACCACGGTCGGTTTCTAGTTGGTTTTAGAGTTGCTCTATAAATCAGCTGTATTCTTCCAACACTGACTGCTGGTTCGTACATGGACCTAGTGAGGCTGAGCCGAAGTCATGTATGTTTGCCTTCCCTATTTCTCCCACTATGAAGAGAGTCACAGTGTTATGATGAATGTGTTTTTAAGATGCGCTCATGTTTAAATTCACTTTATTAGCAACTTATGGGGATCTGCTTTGTGTGAGCGGCTGAGTTTGAACTGGGATTGACTGCGGGTCACAAGACTGTAAGGCTGCTTCAGTACTGTGAAAACAATTTCCCTTCGCGTTCGGTCATTAGGGGTGGTGTAGAAAAGAGCCTCTTAGTGGTAGAGTTGTTTGACTAATGGAGTGTGTGTGTTTGAGAGGACCTTACATCTGTACATTGACTAGATTGGTATTTCCCATTAAAACACACAAATCATGAAATATGGGAGAAAGAGTAGCCATTTATCATGTGATAACAACTCAACTAGCAAGGTGGCCGACTACCACACCCATGTTCATTTAATTCATCAGAATGGCTGCATGACCGGATTCTCTGGAGGCTTCTTCCCGATCTGAAATAATCATACCTTCTCTGCATGTGCTACTTTGTTGAAAGTCATGTTATTCCTTGTCTCCTGCTACTCTAATGGCCTATTACAAACAGTATTACAAACAAGCAGGACACAAGTCTAAGTAGCGATTTAATGTTCTACATTTTTTCATATTCATTTTATCTATTTATTTTCACCTCAATAAAACGAACAGTTATTTCTGGTGAGTAGCTAAATGTAAGCAGGAGAGCGACATAACGGCGGTAGCTGTGTTGATAATGGTTTTCATCTGACCAGCTACATGGTCTGACTCTGATTACTGGAACGTAAACAGAGTCCTAATTATACCAGGCGTCGGTGGCTGTTTGTCTCCTGGTTGTGGTCGCCACGGCAACAGCGCCACATCTACTATCTTAAAGTTAAGTTCTCTTCCCTAATTTGATGTAGGCAGCGACTGAGTTGTGTGATTGTAGCTAGAAGAATGGAAAGGACATGGAGAATGGCTAAACTGAGCCTTCATTGTCTTGTATTCAATGTCTTTGACTGAGTGTTAGCCCTCATAAGGAATTGTATATAGGCTGAGGTGGACAAACTAAGCGAACACACACACACAACTGCTAGTCTAGCTTGTAGGCGTTGCTACAGTGGCAGTGTGGATGCGTGTGTAGCCTCTCCCTGTGTGTCTGATCCTTCTCCCAGGTTGGCACCAGCTATAATGGACTGGGGGGGGGCTGCCTCTCTCCCTCCTCACCCCTCTAGTCGGTGGTGACAGCTTGATTTTGTGCTCTCTCAGGGCAGCAGAGCGGTGACATGAGGGGCCTGTTAATATGGACTGTTCATGGTGACTGGGGGGGTGGAAAGAGAGGCTTCCATTTAAGGAAACCACCTTTCTTACTGCCAATTTGAGGGAGGGGTGGATGGGGTAGTGGGGGGGTAGAAGGATGGATAGAAAGGGTCCCAGACAAACAGTGAAGGAAACGGCTGCCTGACCTGAGCAGAGAAGGCACTTCTAATTAACCACAGTGTCTCCCTCTGCCTTCCTCATCTGATGACAGGGAGACAGATGTGCCGACACACACGCTACAATTCAAAGACCCCTTCACTAGCAGCTTGCACTAGCGCACCTTTGCATGTCAGTGATATACGGTATAATACGGGGCCATTTCAAAGCCTGAAACTGGACTGAAAGGTGATGTTTGAACCTTTTTAGGTCTTTTATACGTACACTATCAGAAACAGGGCCTCCTCTCCAGACTCCTTCCTCACAGTCAGACCTCCTGCTCTTATTTCCTCGCCAACGTCAAAGCTTTTCTTTTTCGTTCCATCCTCTTATTCTAGCTGTACATCAAGCCATCTATTACAGCAGCTGTATTTGAAGTTGTACAATGAATGTCCCTCTTTCAATTGCATTTGTTTTAGCCAAACTCCCTGCATTGACTTCTCCTAAATATGATAACAAAATCAAGGGAAATAGTTGCAAACAGGAACTCTCACTTTTAGGCAATGTGTAGACCATTTACAAACCACAATACTTAAATGTTGATTTTCTTCATTTGTGAGGTAAAGTGGAACAGTAACAGAAGCGCGATAACAGAATAGGGTGTAATGAATAATGTGTGTTGGAGGTAAGTGGAAAATGACATATCTACACCAAATACAATATTCTGCCCCAAACCCATCTCTGTCTGTAACCAGGGGACCCCTGGGGATGGTGATTGTGGTGATTAGTCTTAAATGGATGCTTCACTGCTATTGTGTGTCTCCTTTATTGTAATTAGATTTTTTTTTCCCGCACTGAAGTTTATTTTAAATGCTGCTCTGAAGCGTGGAGCCTAATGAACTACATGTCCCCCCACAGAAATGTTCAATCAGCTCCTTGTTAGGACCACAAGACACATTCAGGCTTTCAGTACTTTAGATTTTCCCGCTGTTACTTTTCGTTGCGTTCGCAACATATCTATCTGCTGTGTGGAGACGAGTAGGGGAGGAACATGTTCTGTAAGAATAAGGGGGGGGGTTGATGGAGTGCCCATGCACACTCGCACACTGATGGAAATGTCCATGAAGTGATAGAGCAACCCAGTCTCATGAGCTATACGTTCAATGTTAATGTAGCGTGTCAACTTTCCTTTTATACGGACATGTAAACCGCTTAGAAAGTACAATTTCATGTGAAGTGTTACCGAACCCAGGTATTTGAGGAGCAGCATGCAGTCAGGTGCGGTTCTCCCTCCCCCTCTCTCCTGCCCGTGTCTCTTCTCTCTGCTCTCTAAGTGACTGCACCATGGAAACACAGAACGCCTTTATGATCGCTCTATGTAAGAACCCCCCCCCCCTACCCAGTTCTTAATTAGCGTTTGATTGTGCTGTAAAAATCAGCGGAGTGCATTAAAGAGGGATCAACGCAGTCCAAACGGAGACTGGCTTCATTAACGAGGATGAGGAAATAAAAGGCTTGAGTGTGTTGATTCAAGCCGAGGTAAACACATTTTGTGCCTCACCTACACACTCACTTTATTTACTGCGACCATCACTTATTTGCAAGCAGCGGGGATCTCAGGCACGAGGCCCCTGACAGGTTAAAATGAGTTAATGTAAGTTAATAAGTTAAAAGGGGTGAGAGGAAGGTGAGTGCCTTTTAAAGTGCTTGCCTGTCCTATTCAGGAGCAATTTGGGCCCATAAAGGCTTGCACTAAAACAGACTCCGTCTGACGTAGTGGAGTGTTAGCGACACAAAAGACACATAAACCTCTGTGATTCACGCTCACAAAAGCCCCTTGGCGGTTCTCCTGTCCAGGCAGGCCCCTAATGAAGACCTGTATTTCACAGCACCTACACAATAAAGCGGAGTGGAGTGCTCAGGGCTGGTACTCTGCCCGGCCTATACAAGCACTTTGCATCTGCCTCTTCCTCCCTCTTCACTCTTGACTCTAAAAGCCATAGCAGGGGGCGAGATAAGACACAACCAGGCAATATCTATTTGGGTTGATCCGCCATGTTGCTTTTTAAATTAGGGGACTCATTGATAGACAATTAGGGTTGTTAAGGCTCTGACCTGAGATACCGAAGTGTGTGTGTGCTCACATGCTCGAGAGCCAAGGTGAAATTCAATGTTCTCCCAGGTTTCTCTCCTTATCGGGAGATGACTTTTAAAAACGGCCCCTAGGGGCAACGGTAAGCGCTGGCATGCAGACCAGCAGTTTGCTAGGGCGTTGTGGACAGGGATGGGCATAAGATGCGAGCTCCGGCTCCGATGGTCGGTTTCCAAGTCCTAGGCACTCGTTTTTATTTTGGGGTCTTAATCCTGCCCCCAACCTTAACCCTTAACTTAACCATTCGGAACGAATGCCTAAACTTAACCTTTGAAATTGTACGTTTATGGGCAAACGTTGGATTCTGAAGTGAGACTGTGAGAGCTTGTTTGTGTGCATTTGTATTTTTTAAGGATACCCATTAGCTGCTGCCAAGGCATCTGCTACTCTTCCTGAGGTCCACCCAAAAGCTATCTTTTGGTATTTGTTTCAATAGTCCATTGTTGACATGGTCCCAAAATGTTTTGCTTGTTAGCAGTCAAGTTTTCAAGATATGTAACTTTCAAAATACAGAAATCATCTCCATGTGATGCCTTTTGCATCACATGGTGCTACGTTTTGCATCACATGGTGCTACGTTTTGCATCACATGGTGCTACGTTTTGCATCACATGGTGCTACGTTTTGCATCACATGGTGCTACGTTTTGCATCACATGGTGCTACGTTTTGCATTATAGGATGCAAAATACATCATACAGGGACGATTTCGCATCTTGGAAACGTGACTGCTGACAAGCAAAACATTTTGGGACCATGTCAACAATGGACTACTGAAACAAACACCAAAAAAAATTTTTTGGGGTGAAGTTCTCCTTTAAGGCAGTTATGTACAATTGGAACATTGACATTACATTTCACAACAGATTTCACGTGTGCCCTCCGGCCACTATTCCAATACCATATATCTACAACAAATTCATGTGTACGTGTGTATAGTGTGTGTTATCGTGTGTGTAAAAGCATGAAAAAATGCAAAGTGGCTACAAAAGGTACAGAATACTTTAATTTGCACCAAAGGAAAAAGGAAATGGGCATCTTATGTTATTGAGGAAGCACACGTCTATGTTAATGTAGGCACATGTTAATTCAGTAGGTATTTTGTTTCTTGTGAACTGAGAACACTGTGTACTGTACATAGTGTGACTGGAACCATGGACCCTTACAATGGGGTTGCATTACATCTTTAAACACATTTCTTAACCACATTTCTGTTGTTTTATAGTCTATCATTTATACAACACAACAAGAAATGAGGGACAGCGTGATTTTTTGTTCCATATTAATCGTGTGTAAAGATGATACATGTTGGTCAATATGACAGAGCATTTGACATGTTGTTAATCACTCTATGAATGGTGAGAAGATTACTAGAAATTCTATTGGGAACCAACCATTAGCCTACTATAATGTATAACACAACAAGCTCTCACAGTCTCACTGCTGAATTAGACGTTTATCCAAATGTCTAATTGAGAAGGTTAAGGTTTTGGTTAAACTATCGGTTACTGGCCCAACGCTCTAACTGCTAGGCTGTCCACCTTCTGATCCAGAATGGTTAAGGTAAGGGTTAAGGTTTGTGATAAGGTTAACACACACAAAAAAATGTTAAACCAACATACAACCTTCTGATCCAGAGTAATGAGATTACGCCCATCATCCACCCCATCCACAACACTCTAGCAAAACCCAAGCCTACTTGATGGTAATAGCGCTCACTGTTGCCACTAGTGGCCGGTTTTGAAGGCATTTACCGACTTCCTCGAGACATGGATAGACGTCCAATTTTGAAGTCACTCGAGTGAACTGCCTGTGGGAACAACCAGCTCAAACAGTGCCAAACCCATTCCAAGCACAACCACCCACCAACCTCGCCAGATCAGAATATGTTTTACAAATTGCCTATTTGTGTGAAAACTTTAGAACCGATCCAGCAGGGGACTAGGCTGTATAGCGTGTCCATGGCGGAGAACTCCATTTTTAGCATGGAGCGGCTGGAGATTATGTCACGGAAGTGCGCGCAGAGTCATTAATATACCTCCTCCCTGCTCCCTCTCTTTTCAGAGGCGTGAGGCCTCCCGTCCCAGTGCCTCCCTCCATCCATGCAGCTCTCATCTGAATGCTAATTTCCTATTTAAAATCCACCCTCGCGCGGGGATGGGGTGTGTAGGGGGGACTGAATGATTCTTCTAGAAACCACAGATGTAGAGTATCAAACCCTGGCTGCTGCTGGCCGCTCCTCGTGCTCTGTCGCATTCAGGACCAATTAATTAACCCGCGGGGCGAGCAGGTACCCTACTCCTGCGGTGGCCACAGGCGGTGGACTTGCTAGCGCTCTCAGATTTAAATGCACATCTCATTTTCACGCGATGAGCACGCATGCACCGCACAGCCAGGCACTTTTGTGTAGAGGGAGAGAAAAAAGCACAGTTTTGATACCCCTCCATCCCTCCTTATCCACCCCTTAATCCCTGAGGTCCATGGCCTGCTGTTTGGAGGATCTCAGAGGCGGCTCGTGGGACGGTCCAGTCGATCAGCAGTTTTGGAAACGCTTTTTAAAGGGTTCTATTGTTCTCTCCACGCACCCGCCTGGCTCTCCATAGAACGGCTCAAATAGAAAGTGACTGGCCTTTAATTGGAGTGGTCGGTAAGCAGTTGTCATATGGAAATATTTGAATAGAGATTATGTACGGCACTTCACTCAAATCCACTCCGTTTAGAGAATTAGAAGTAACCTATTTGGAAGGGCAGCGGCGAAGCCAAGGGGATTATATAAATGGACTATATTCAGACAATTAACACTTTAACGAGATCAGGAACAGGCTGGTTAACATTTGAAAGGAGTTCGGGGCACTTCGGTAGAGACCGTCTCGCATGGTGAATGACAGATGTGTCATAATAGCCTACCAGGGATTACTCGCTTTAATAGTTGTAATTTTGTCACTCATCACGCCTATAAATCCTGCTTCCAAATCACATATAAATGGACTACCAGAAAATAAGTCCACTGTAGCCTAAATAAAACAGTAGCCATATTGAAAAATGTTACTAATCGTCAATTTCATCTAGTTTTTATTGCAAATGATTTCATATCTACTTTTCCAAACAACAAGGAAAAGCGGGAAACAGCAGGCAGTGTAGTTTATATCGGGTTTAGTTTATATGGCATCCCTAATCATGGCGTTTCCAATTGTATGATTTATGTTGGGTCTCTAAATGTAGGCTATGATTAGGGGGCTTGGTGGTGGCGAGGCTTGGAGCCGAGTGCAGTTTGGATGTCTCCATGAGGCGATGCAGTAAATGGGCGTTTTATTTATTGCCGTGCCAGGGCCCCCCTTAGCGGAAGAGCGCTCTCCCAAATTGAAATATAGCGGAGTTTACTCTCCTGATTAGGGCCTCACGCAGCCCAAGGCTATCATCAAACAGAGAAGCCCCGCGCGCGCTGACACCTAATTGCGTGTGGATTAATGTGGTCGAGAGTGACAGCGGTAAAGCCTCAGTCTCATTCCCTCCCTCCTCTCCACCCCTCGCTCCGACACAATAACCACCAGCCAGACAGCAGGACCCTAAATCGAGGACTGGCCTTTTTGATAAGGACTTGTGCTAAAAGAAATCCTTGGGACGTCAATACTCAAAACCCTAACCTTAACCCTTACCCTAACCTTAACTATAACCATAACAATAACCCTTACCTAACCCTAACCTTAACCCTTTACATTTTAACTTCAATGGGGTAGGGACGTAATAAAACGATTAATCCATCTCCGATTGGTAATTTATTTGATAAGGCTACATTAAGTTTTGAGAAGCGATTCTGAACATTTTTAAATATAGGCCACAAACAGACCCATGTATTGCCAAATTCTATGAATGGCCTCTCCGAAAAGGGACACGTTTCCCAAGAGCCAATGTCAGGTGTAGTGTCAGGAGACACTTGAATGCTCAGATGGTTAGAGTACATTTTTCTATATACATTTATTTTTAAAGACGGTGATATAAACAGCACTTGGGGGGAAAAGACGGTTCAGATCAAACTCTGACCCGCCACTGTTATGACAGGTTCCTTCATTAATTCAGCAATCTATAACAAGATGATTAAAAGCAGGCCTACGACCGTAATTACATAATCAACTTAGAATATTGTTCGCTTCAGATCTCGAGCCAACCGAAACGACTGCAGGCTTACACGTGCAATGTTGTTATTTTGCTACTTTTGATTCAGAGTTGTTTATTGTGGGCACATGGTGGAGATCCCAAGTGGTACATTTTTGTGTGTTGAATCATCAAAAAAGGCAAGCGGGGTTGCGTTCAATTCGTTGTTTTCCATTGAAACGTTTCAGTAGGCTACCATTTCAGAACCACGGCCAGCGACAGAATTGGGGGCTTGTCTGATGTTCAGCACCACACGGCAGTGGACAGCGACGGTCTCAGGTGAAGCTGCAAATTACTCGCCTCTCTGGAAAACCCCATTTAATGGGAGAAGAGGCCTACACAGCCAGAAGGAGTTGGCTCCCGGTGCTACTCTTTTCATCCATACTGGCTTAAACCTCCGAATTGTAAAAAAGGAATAGGCCTATATCTGCGAATAATTGCAACAGACGTCTCCAGTGAAACTGCATCTACAAATAGCTCAAGTGCATTGAAATGGCCATTCAGGGCTACCCTGCCTGCCTCTGCCCCTCCGGGTGAGAAACACCGTTAACCTGAACGGAAATTTGTCTGCGGCGCACGGCCCTGGAGGAGCTCACCTGAGCGTTGCTGTGCAAACCGGAGAGGGCTCCCATAAAGTCGCGGCATGCTGTGACCTTTACCGTAATTCATCAGGCGCCGCGGTGACAGGGAGGCCCTTCACGCGCCGATAATTTGATTACTATAACATCTGTAACATCAATAATGTCTGATGAGATTGTTTTGCGCAACCAAACATGCAGAGGCCGTAAAGGAGGGAGAGGGGGAGACCGCGAGAAAGGTACGAGTAAGCGAGAGAGATATAGAGGGGGGAGAGGGGAGAGATGGGTGTCATATCGTCATTGGCGTTGAAGCCACAGAATAAGGGCACCTAGCCATTAACGTTGAAGAGGGTAGGATTTTAAAGGTGACGTCTTCCTCAGACGATGATGACGACGACGATGGTTATGATGATGATAGTAATGATGATGTAATGGCACACGTCATGAAAGTGTGTGTGTGTGTGTGTGTGTGTCCATTATGCATGGATCTAAACTGTTTGGCTCGGCAGCAATTAAACATTTATCCAAACCAACATTAATCAATGAAGCATTATGCCTGATTACCATCAACATGCTCTAACTGCCATGGACAGACAAGGAAGCATCGGACAAGAGCAAACTAACTAGCCTATCCCTGCCAAACAAAGTGCATTGAGAGCGTGCCGCACTCAGGTCTTATTTTGGGCCTCATTGTGCGCACGTGCATCTCCCGAAGCCCAGTTCCCCGGTTTCCACTCACACTCAGAGAGAGAGAGAGAAATGTGGCGGATATAAATGTTTTGCCTAACTAGAGGAAACATCGCTGCCGCTAACCGATCGCCGGATCCATTAAGCTAATTTATTAAACGCAATTTGCCTTGTGTCATTGGGCTGTGTAGTGCTGCAGAGAGAGAAGGTTGAAAACGGGGAGACAAGGGGCCGCTGGCGGGACAGCAGGGGAACACGGTTCTGACACACAGAATTAGAGGCGAATTAAGAGCCTCAATGAAGAGGTGGTTCCAGGATAAACACAGAGGAAGAATAAGCATTTCACTGTAAGGTCTACCTACACCTGTTGTATTCGGCGCACGTGACAAATGGCATCTGATTTGAGAAGCGATAGACAGAGAGGAGGGGACTGAATGGCTGTTCAGGTTTTACCAGAGGTTGGGTGGTCAAACACATAATAGCCTCCACCTGTAATATATTCAAATAGCCTACATAGGCCTATGCCATTAGCAATCGGTGACATTGGTCCGTCTTCTGCAGCCTGTAAACCTGCATGGCTTATTCAGTGACTTTAGGCCTGCAGGTATAGTCTATTTTTCATAGCCTACTTCAGAATCCTGGATACATATCCACTGTGACTTGAGCTCGTGCTTGGCAGCGTTCCCACTTGCAGGTAATCAGGATTAGCACGTTTCCCTGCTGGCTAATGTGGTCCTAGTTGTTTTCCCCACGCATTAAATCATCCCGCAGTTTGTTTTGCAACCCCCTTTGTTCTGCTCGGAGGGTTCCACTCATGAGGGTTCCCATCGTTCTGGTTCCACTATTAGGCATATTTAAGGCGCTCGCGGTTGCCTTATTTGTTGTGCAAACCCACACCAGCTTTTTGTCTCAGCAGTCATAACTGTTAATGTTACATTGGGTGTTTGATATTTCATCAGTTTAACCAATACTGTTCCGAGATAACGAATGTAAAATGAAACCGTATGGAACGCGTTCGAATTCCCTCAGAAGGTTTCAAGGAGAAGAGTAAAAAAAATCCCATTCACCGTGGCTATTAGCTTGGGTGATTTATTTTGTGTATGTCAGAAAACAAGAAGGCAAGAAACAGAATATGGGCTTTATTTTTCTATTACCAAACATTACAATCGTATTTCCATCACTGCACCGTTAAGTAATTTGCGAGAAGAAGAAAAAAGCCGATGGACTCTGGCGGTATGCTCGTGGCATGTGTTTAAACCCATTACTTTGCCTTTTAATCAAACCGCGCGCTCGTGTCAAAACGCGCTATTTTCGCAATGCATCTCCTCGCGCTCGTTCCAATTCACCAAGTGACCTTGAAAATGTTTGCTCTCCTAAACGTCTTCTCCCGCTCCTTCCCTCCCTCTCTCTCTCCCTCCTTCCACCCTCTCTCCCCCTTTCCTCTCCCTCAGCCTCTCCAAACCTCTCATCCATGTCTGCCTACCGGGGAAATACACATCCGTGTGAAACGGGAGAGCGCGTATTGGCAAAGTAATCTATTTTTATAAGGTGATAATGATAACGATGATGGTGCATGGGGAAGAAAGCTTGGCTGTGTATGAGAAACTTCGAGCACACTGACACTGCAACAGACTGTAACAGACTCCTTCCCGCCTGAACTAAAGTGCCATATCGAAACCAGAATTCATTCACACCTTGAGCCTGAGTGCCTCGAGTCTACATTTCACGAGTTTAATCGAGTTATCTAGATGTATTTATGTTACATAAATCATGATTAACAGAAAGAATTAGATTAATATTCGCCATAATTGTTCCACCGATGTTATCACCCCAGTCTCCAGGCCTTGATAATGGATGGGCCTACTATATTAGTAACAATTACACTGGTGATATCAATTGATTTAACCCGAGCGGACATGGGTTAGTGAATTCAAGCAACGCAATGTGAATTGGGCTTATAGAATATACTTTTTTTGGCTGTACGTGGTTCTCAGTGGAGATAGCTAGTGTGGGCCTATTGGTATGTTTCACACCGACAAAAAAAACGCGCCTCTAAAATAGGCTATTGTTGTTCCAAGAGCTTGCCATGCACGGTTTGTGTGTGTGTGTGTGTGTGTTGATAGGGGGGACAGCAACATTCGGCCATATGATTTATCGCAATCCGGGGAAGGCAGCTCCAGTTTTGGGCCTGCGCTGTCCTAACGCATTTCGCCTCAGCCATCAACCGTGATTAAACGCCTGCTGTTGCCGGGAAACAAAACGCGCTAATCCAATATGTATTTCTGACATATTAAATATCACCCAATCCCCTGACATCACGCGCCGCTTTTCCGCGGGATGGAATTCTAAAACATATTTTTCTAATTTATGGACGGACGATAAATCAAAATTAAGCATGCGGACAACGAAATATACATCAGTGCAAACTGACGCTGAAGCAAGCTCATAGGTATATAGGCAACGTGCCCGGAGACAGCGGGAACATATGCTCTGTTTTGTGGTAGCAAGCTGTGTGTGAGCTGAGCCGAACTATGTTCTGTTCTGTGGATACACTTGTATGCCGAGGCCACTCTTGTTACCTAGGAGCAGATGGCTTCTCTTGAAACTCTTGTGTTAAACTAGGAGGTTATTGCAGTCCTAGTCCTACCTACATCTGTAAGAGACCGTGACAATATATCTTGAAGGTTAATGTCATTGCATATTGACATTAATTAGGCTTACTGAAATATCAAATGGGAATCCCTCTTCAAATAAGCGAAAGGTCAAATTTAAAAAAAAAAACATCCAACGTTTTTAGAAAACTGCACCGCAGAAAAAGTTCAGATGCTTTGAATTGCCTCCACGTCTCAGGGGGGGGGGAAAGGCTATTAATCCAGCTGTTTTGTATTTAGCCTAATTCATTAATTTGCACTGTAATGTATTAAGGCATAAGCATCAGCACGTATTTTTGTGAGACCGGTCCCTACACACAGGCCCGAGTTAGAGGCAGGGGGTAAGGAGGGACAATCAGATGGTGTAAACGTTATCATTGGAGAATGTCTATAGAGCCATAAAATAATGCATCCAGATATAGGCTCATACCCACAAACAAATAACATGTTAGTCCAATATCATGGATCCCTATTAAGCACAGTGCTTTCCCTTTTTCAGTAAAACGATACAATCCGCAGAGAAGTGCAGTTTCCTTCTGTGTAATATAACACACGCAGCACAAACACACTGCTAAACCTCTACTACAGATTTGTCACTGATGTTGAGATAGATCCCCTGGCCTACACTCACTTTCTCTCTCCCTCTCCCTCCCTCTCTCTGTCCCCTCACCTCAGAATGTTGTTACCACGATGACAGACACCAAAGAGCACGCGGCGGGGTCCACTCTCCCCCTCCGCCACTGTCCTCGGTGCGGTGTGACACTCATTGTATGTGACTCCTCAATTCCGCTGCTTCCCCGAATCTCCTGCCCATTCCTAACGCGCTGTGAGCTATCTGGTCAACTAGCGTTTTTGTCGCTTCTCTGCCCACTGTGCCCAGGTAATGGATCTGCCGGACCTGTGCGGAAAATATCAGAGAAAGACGCATACACACATGCCGGAAATGATACAGGCCCTATCAAAAGGCAGAATTATATTCCATTTGTTGCATCTCTGCCCCTTAAGGTAACCTAACTATGCTAAAAATGGCCTCCATATTAGTGGGCATGTTTAAAAATGATAGGCCTGCTGTGAAGTTTCTTCTGTCACCACAATGACCCATTACAGGATAACGGAAAGGCGAACCTGGGTAATTGTTTATAGTGGCCTTTAATGAATGCATAATGATCGCATTTCATGCTTCCTAATGAAAATAAAGTATATTTTCAGGCGTACAAAGTTTGTGGCCAGTATGGCGGGTAATTCGCGTAATGTTTTGTTATTGATATTTATGTAAATAATCAACTATTCTTAATTCAATCATTTAAGAGAGATGAAAACGTTTGAATAGCACACGGGAATTCATTTAGCTTGTGGAAAATGAGGGCGACAGTAATTTTCAGCACCATGGACAACATGCGTGAAAAAAAGAGACGTAATTCCGGCTAAATTTGCTCACTCAAATCTCGCATTGTGTAGTCATAAATCATTCGGTGTTATTTGAATGCTTTTGAAAATAAATCCATGTTTTTCCACAGTAACGGGACTTTCATACGCTCTGTCATTCGGCTGAACTATTGGACTTGTATTCTTTGTAATGATGAATTTAACCGAGATGTAAACAGGACTGACTCTTGGCCTCCAACCTGAAACTATTTTATCGTATCTCTAGATCTTTTCTTTTCTCAATATTCGATACGGGTTCTTTCTATATCTACATGCCAAGCCTATTATATTGCGTAATGAAAATGGAGGAACTTTTAATGTGAGATGAGCAGTTGACGGATAACCAATTCATCGGGCAGTTGAACATGGAACGATGATATTTGTCCCCCAACGGATGTTCAAAAACACATCACCATGTCAAAATGTAATTTCAGAAAACAAAAACAGTAGGCCAAAAAAAAGATAAATAGAGAGAAGGAGAGTGAAACATGTAGACATTCCTATCTATTCAGCGACTTTCATGTCAGACAGCACAATTTAAAGGTGACGTCAATGTCCAGAAAATGAATGCTTGCTTCATATAAAATATTCATTTCCCTGACAAATTGCCTTCCTTTTCCTAACATGATTCCCCATGGCTCCACTTACCTTCTCGGAAGCAGGGTGTTATTTTCTATTTTGCAGTATTTGTGAAGCAAGCCAACACAACACAAGCTCATTATGTGATGGGCAATTTGCCATCACAATACAAGTAATTCCTTCTACTTCATATTTTCTTATTTGTTTATCAATCATTTGTGTGAATTACAAATGAAAAGTCCTCTGAATAACAGAAATGGTGCAGTACATTCACTAAGGGCCTATATTTCCTGAATGTGGAGACTTTGTATAGACCGACAAAAGGAGGCATCTTAATTAAACCAGTGTGTGTATATGTTTTACTGCCTGACCATTGTCCTTTTTTCTGTAAAGTATCTTATGCCTCCTGCTTCTCTCAGAGAATGGATTCATGGAATATGTACGGATCATGTGTTTCAAAAAAAGTGTGTGTATGTGTGATCCGCGAGCATATATACAGTTGAAGTCGGAAGTTTACATGCACTTAGGTTGGAGTCATTAAAACTCGCTTTTCAACCACTCCACAAATTTCTTGTTAAGAAACTGTAGTTTTGGCAAGTCGGTTAGGACATCTACTGTGTGCATGACACAAGTCATTTTTCCAACAATCGTTAACAGACAGATTATTTCACTTCAAATTCACTGTATCACAATTCCAGTGGGTCAGAAGTTTACATGCACTAAATTGACTGTGCCTTTAAACAGATTGGAAAATTCAAAAAAATTATGTCATGGCTTTAGAAGCTTCTGATAGGCTAATTGACATCATTTGAGTCCATTGGAAGTGTACCTGTGGATGTATTTCAAGGCCTACCTTCAAACTCAGTGCCTCTTTGCTTGACATCATGGCAAAATCAAAAGAAATCAGCCAAGACATCAGAAAACAATTGTAGACCTCCACAAGTCTGGTTCGTCCTTGGGAGCAATTTCCAAATGCCTGACGGTACCAGGTTCATCTGTACAAACAATAGTACGCAAGTATAAACACCATGGGACCAGGCAGCCATCATACCACTCAGGAACGAGACGTGTTCTGTCTCCTAGAGATGAACGTACTTTGGTGTGAAAAGTGCAAATCAATCCCAGAACAACAGCAAAGGACCTTGTGAAGATGCTGGAGGAAACAGGTACAAAAGTATCTATATCCACAGTAAAACAAGTCCTATATCGACATAACCTAAAAGGCCGCTCAGCAAGGAAGAAGCCACTGCTCCAAAACTGCCATAAAAAGCCAGACAACGGTTTGCAACTGCACATGGGGACAAAGATCGTACTTTTTGGAGAAATGTCTTCTGGTCTGAAGAAACGAAAATATAACTGTTTGGCAATAATGACCCTCATTGTGTCTGGAGGAAAAAGGAGGAGGCTTGCAAGCCGAAGGACACCATCCTAACAGTGAAGCACGGGGGTGGCAGCATCATGTTGTGGGGGTGCTTTGCTGCAGGAGGGACTGGTGCACTTCACAAAATAGATGGCATCATGAGGAGGGGAAATTATGTGGATGTATTGAAGCAACATCTCAAGACATCAGTCAGGAAGTTAAAGCTTGGTCGCAAACGGGTCTTCCAAATGGACAATGAACCCAAGCATACTTCCAAAGTTGTGGCAAAATGGTTTAAGGACAACAAAGTCAATGTATTGGAGTGACCATCACAAAGCCCTGACCTCAATCCTATAGAACATTTGTGGGCAGAACTGAAAAAGCGTGTGCGAGCAAGGAGACCTACAAATTTGACTCAGTTACACCAGCTCTGTCAGGAGGAATGGGCCAAAATTCACCCAACTTATTGTGGGAAGCTTGTGGAAGGCTACCCGAAACATTTGATCCAAGTTAAACCATTTAAAGACAATGCTACCAAATACTAATTGAGTGCATGTAAACTTCTGACACATTGGGAGTATGATGAAAGAAATAAAAGCTGAAATAAATCATTCTCTCTACTATTAGTCTGACATTTCACATTCTTAAAATAAAGTGGTGATCCTAACTGACCTAAGACAGGGAATTTTTACTCTGATTAAATGTCAGGAAATGTGAAAAACTGAGTTTAAATGTATTTGGCTAAGGTGTATGTAAACTTCAGACTCCAACTGTAAGTATGTACACTGAGTGTACAAAACATTAGGAACGACTGCTCTTTCCATGACATAGACTGACCAGGTGAATCGAGATGAAGGCTATGATCCCTTATTGTTGTCCCTTGTTAAATCCTCTTCAATCAGTGTAGATGAAGGGGAGCAGACAGGTTAAATAAAGATTTGTAAGCCTTCTGACAATTGAGACATGTATTGTGTGTATGTGCCATTCAGAGGGTGAAGGGGCAAGACAAAATATTGAATTGCCTTTGAACGGGATACAGCATTAGGTGCCAGGCGCACCGGTTTGTGTCAAGAACTGCAGCACTGCTGGGTTTTCACACTCAGTAGTTTACCATGTGTATTAAGAATGGTCCACCACCAAAGGACGTCCAGCCAACTTGACACAACTGTGGGAAGCATTGGAGTCAACGTGGGCCAGCCTCCCTGTGGAGGATTTCGACACCTGGTAGAGTTCATCTAGACTGTCGTTTTAAAATAAGAATTTGTTCTGAACCGACTTGCCTAGCTAAATAGAAGTTAAATGTCCCAACGAATTGAGGCTGTTCTGAAGGCAAAAAGGGACAAAAAGGGACAGAAAACAACTCAATATTAGGAAGGTGTTCCTAATGTTTTGTACACTCAATGTGTAATTGTCTGTTTGCATGTGTGTATACTTGTGTGTATTTGTTTCCATGTTTCTATTAGCGCACGTGCGTATATGTGTGTATATATATATATATATATATATATATATATATATATATATATATATATATATATATATATATATAAAAAATTGGGAGGGGGTCGACAGGTAGCCTAGTGGCTAGAGTGTTGGGCCAATAACCAAAAGGTTGCTAGATCGAATCCCCGAGCTGACAAGGTAAAGATCTGTCGTTCTACCCCTGAACAAGGAAGTTAACCCACTGTTCCTGTGTCGTCATTGTAAGTAAGAATTTGTTCTGAACTGACTTGCCGAGTTAAATACAAAAAAATATACAGTGCCTTCAGAAATTATTCAGACCCCTTGACTTTTTCCACATTTTGTTATTGTAAAATGGATTTTTAAAAATCCTCAGCAATGACAAGGTTTTCAGACATTTCAGAAAATGTATTAAAAATGAAGAACAGATACCTTATTTACATAAGTATTCAGACCCTTTGCTATGAGACTTGAAATTGGGCTCAGGTGCATCCTGTTTCCATGAATCATCCTTGAGATGTTTCTAACACTTGATTGGAGTCCAGCTGCGGTAAATTCAATTGATTGGACATGATTTGGAAAGGTAAGTCTATATAAGGTCCCACAGTTGACAGTGCATGTCAGAGAACAGATCTGGGGAAGGGTACCAAAAAATGTCTGCAGCATTGAAGGTCCCCAAGAACACAGTGGCCTCCATCATTCTTAAATGGAAGAAGTTTGGAACAACCAATCCTCTTCCTAGAGCTGGCTGCCCGGCCGAACTGAGCAATCAGGGAAAATAGCCTTGGTTGGGGAGGTGAGCAAGAACCCGATTGCCACTCTGACGGAGCTCTTTGGCCTGAATGTCAAGCGTCACTTCTGGAGGAAACCTGGCACCATCCCTACGGTGGAACATGGTGGTGGCAGCATCATACTGTGGGGATGTTTTCAGCAGCAGGGACAGGGAGACTAGTCAGGACCGAGCAAAGATGAACTGCGCAAAGTACAGAGAGATCCTTGATAATAACCTGCTCCAGAGAGCTCAGGACCTCAGACTGGGGTGAAGGTTCACCTTCCAACAGGACATCGACCTTAAGCACATAGCCAAGACAACGCAGGAGTGGCTTCGGGACAAGTCTCTGAATGTCTGTGAGTGGCCCAGCCAGAGCCCGGACTTGAACCTGATCGAACATCTCTGGAGATACTTAAAAAAGCTGTGCTGTGACACTCCCCATCCAACCTGACAGAGCTTGAGAGGATCTGCAGAGAAGGATGGAAAAAACTCCTCAAATACAGGTTTGCCAAGCTTGTAGCGTCATACCCAAGACTCAAGGTTGTAATCGCTGCCAAAGGTACTTTAACAAAGTTCTGAGTAATGGTCTGAATACTTATGTAAATGTGATATTTCATTTTTTTTTTTTTTTTATCAATTAGACAACATTTCTAAAAACCCTGTTTTAGCTTTGTCATTATGGGGTATTGTGTGTAGATTGATTGAGGGATGCAAATGCATAGTTAGAATAACAAATGTGGAAAAAGTCAAGGGGTCTGAATACTTTCCAAAGGCACTGTATACGCTCACAATTTGCTTAAGCGTGAGTGCAAGCTTGCCTCTCTGTGTTTCTCTGTGTGTCTAAGTGAAAGAGAGAAATAGTGTGCAAGACCAGAGATGATTTTTCACACGTGTTTCGCTCCAGCCTCTTCCCCCTCCACTACAGAGGATCTAATCAATCTGCCAGCTATTAAGTTTCTTAATTGATAATGCATACTAATTAGGCCGGCCGCAGTTACTTTGGAGACTCTGAGGAGGTAATTGTAGGCTCAGGTCCAAATGGAGTTTACGGCAGGCTGTGCCAGGTAAAAACCCATTAGGGGGAGGGGGCGATGAGAGGAGGGGGAGGTTGAGAGAGGAGTGGAGGAAGGGGAGGAGGAGGGAGGAGGTGGGGGGGAAGAGGTTGAGAGGAGGGGGAAGGATGAGATGGAGAGAAAAAACGGTGGAGGAAAGGAGGAGAGGGAGGATGGGTCAACTCCTATGTCGGTCTACAGGTACAGAGATCTCCTCTGAACTAGATGCTCTAATTACGGTTTTCCATTGTGTCACTAGATGAGAGAGTGTAGCTACAGTTGAAGGCGGAAGTTTACATACACCTTAGCCAAGTACATTTAAACTCAGTTTTTCACAATTCCTGACATTTAATCCTAGTATGTTGCTTCAATACATCCACATAATTTCCCCTCCTCATGATGCCATCTATTTTGTGAAGTGCATCAGTCCCTCCTGCAGCAAAGCACTCCCACAACATGATGCTGCCACCCCCCGTGCTTCACGGTTGGGATGGTGTTCTTCAGCTTGCAAGCCTCCCCCTTTTTCCTCCAAACATAATAATGGTCATTATGTCCAAACAGTTCTATTTTTGTTTCATCAGACCAGAGGACATTTCTCCAAAAAGTATGATCTTTGTCCCCATGTGCAGTTGCAAACCGAGGTCTGGATTTTTTATGGCGGTTTTGGAGCAGTGGCTTCTTCCTTGCTGAGCGGCCTTTCAGGTTGTGTCGGTATAGGACTCGTTTTACTGTGGATATAGATACTTTTGTACCTGTTTCCTCCAGCATCTTCACAAGGTCCTTTGCTGTTCTGGGATTGATTTTCACTTTTCGCTCCAAAGTGCGTTCATCTCTAGGAGACAGAATACGTCTCCTTCCTGAGCGGTATGACGGCTGCGTGTCCCATGGTGTTTATACTTGTGTACTATTGTTTGTACAGATGAACGTGGTACCTTCAGGCATTTGGAAATTGCTCCCAAGGATGAACCAGACTTGTGGAGGTCTACAATTTTCTCCTGAGGTCTAGGCTGATTTCTTTTGATTTTCCCATGATGTCAAGCAAAGAGGCACTGAGTTTGAAGGTAGGCCTTGAAATACATCCACAGGTACACCTCCAATTGACTCAAATGATGTCAATTAGCTTATCAGAAGCTTCTAAAGGCATGACGTAATTTTCAAACATTTTCCAAGCTGTTTAAAGGCACAATCAATTTAGTGCATGTAAACCTCTGACCCACTGGAATTGTGATACAGTGAATTAGAAGTGAAATAATCTGTAAACAATTGTTGGAAAAATGACTTGTGTCATGCACAAAGTAGATGTCCTAACCGACTTGCCAAAACTACAGTTTGTTAACAAGAAATGTGTGGAGTGGTTGAAAAAACTAGTTTTAATGACTCCAACCTAAATGTATGTAAACTTCTGACTTCAACTGTATTTAAGTCATGAAGACTGGGCTGTCATCGGTTTACAATTTTTTTTTTTAAACGTGTGACGTGTGTGTCCTGCTAGAATAGGCAATAGGCAACTCCAGTCCTCGGGGTCTGATTGGTGTCAATCAGACCCCCCCATCCCTAGCAAACACACCTGATTTGAACTAATTACATTCTAAACTGGAGATCATGATTGTTGATTATTGGAGTCAGGTGTGATAACTGGGGCTGGGGCAAAAGTGTGATGTGTGTGTATTTGATATGTGAAGCAGAGGGCTGCTTGTTAATTGAGACGGCTGTGGCGTGTGTTTACGTCTCGCTCAGTGTCAGCCTGACGACCCTGTAACCCCCCCGTCAGTCCTGGGAACAAACAGACAGGCACTGAGGGAGGAACTTGCTAAGAACATATTCCACACTACAGCACCGCTCACTGTCTTTGTCACAAAGAGAAGATGGGAGAGGAGGGAGGAGAGGAGAGAAGAGAAAATGAGCAAGGCAGTTCTCTCTGTGATCGGTGTCATGGTTCGCGTCGCAAAGAAACATCAGAAAAGCTGTATGTGGTGGGACTGAAGGACCTATTCGTTCAAACAGGATATCTAGAGGTTTTGGAATAGGAGGAAGTAACATATACAAATCAAATATGTTATTTCCTGAGGGAACTTTGTGACGTAACGGGTTGTTATGTCTAGCCAGCAATCCAGATGTAGTTTTTTGTAACCTGCGGCTGTAACATGCAAATCGTGTCACTTTTCCTGTCTCAACAAACTGTAGTTGGACTGTTAATTAAATTAGATGAGAATGGATGTGATGGAAAAAAACACCATCGTGGCTTTTCCTCGTTCCCCCAGCTATGTGATCGAGCTTTACAGAGAATTATGTGTAAAACACTTTCTGTTTCATTTTCAGTCAGACAGGTTCTTTTTAGTTATTCGATTTCACAACATTGTTTTTGCGGGTGACAAAATGTATTAGTTATCCACTTGAAGTAATGTGAAAAAGCGGGACCATTTTTGTCACATCAAACTCGATGAAGAGAGAGAGAGAGCGTGTTGAACTTACGCCAGTTAGTTTGATGTTGTCACATCATTTCACAAGCCCTCTCCTCCATTTGAAATGACACAAACCCTTTGTGGATTTAATCATCCATTTTGAGAGAGTTCACTTGCAATGTAAACTTATCATTCACTCTCTCTGGCCACTTGTTAAATCTCTCTATCTCGACTCTCTCCTACCTCTCTCTTTCAGCCGTGTTTGTTTCTCTCTGGCCTCGCGGGACACCCTTGAAACAGACAGCTTTTGCCAGATTCATTTTCTGATCAAAGCTGTTTGATTTGGTCAAATTTGCCACGTTGGAGCTGATCTCGATTACTGAGATAAATAGCCCCGCGCTAACTGTCAACGAAAACTTGTAAGCTAATCAATTATTCCAATTTCTTCCAGCTGGATTTCTCCTGGGAGTCGGCCTCTAGGAAATACACTTTTTGATTAGTACATTTCTGTGTGTGTGTGTCTGGACATTCGGATGTGTCGTATTTGATTAGTGTGCAGGCTGTTGGAGTGAGCAGGGAGGCAGAGGGAGGCAGAGGGCCTGTCAGACAGCAGAGGAGAGGAGGCCTCTAATGCATTATGCATTGACAGAGCCCTGGAACCTGGATGCTGCTGCCACCTTGGCTGGCACGCCTGGGAGAAGAGTGGAGATAGGAGAGGGGCTGGATTGGCCTTCTTACCTGTGGGGGCCTTAACTGGGATCTGGACTGTTCTCAGCTCCTTGCCCAATCTCTCCTGGGAGGGGAGAGTTTGACAGAACCAATAAGACAAGGCAGGCAGTCCCATTGGATGGCACATGCATATAGGCACGCGCACACACAAAAACCACTCCCTAACAAATGCATGAAAGCACACACACGCACACACACCTTCCCCTCCCCTAGCTCCTGGCCTGGAAATGGGTGCCTGGCCATAGAAAGTGTGTCATCAGCAGAAACAGACAGAGTGAGAGGACGTGACTGATAGACTGGGAGAGAGAATTGATCGGCTCCCACGTCCCCTGGCCAACCCCTGGTCCTCCATCCCTCCATCCATCCCTCCAACTCCTCTCTCCTCTCCCCCTGTTCTCTCCTCCATGGCCAACCAGCTTGTCCTCCTTTCCATTGCTCCATCCCCTCCATCTCTTTCTCACACCCTCCCTCTCTCCTTTCTCTCTCTCTCCTCTCCTTCTCCTCCTCCCCCTCTCCTCTCCTCCCTGGTCTGTCTCTCCGCTCTGCTGGTCCTGGTGACTCAATAAGTCCCAGCATGCTCCATACCTCCCGGCGCTGCTCGGCTGCGTTCGGACCAGCAGCAGATAAATAGCTGTGTGTGTGTGTACGAACGCCAAAACCACACACACCATTCATCAAGCCACCAAAACTGTCCCTAGATGATTACCTCTTCCAAACCAGCCCAGAACCAGGGGGAGGGCCGGGGGAGGCAGGGGGAGCCAGAGGGAGATAGAGGGGAGACGGTAAATGAAACTTTTGAGGGGTCAGTGGTTTTGTACTTTGGCTATTCATCTTCTCTCCCTCACCTCGTTGGGGCTTGCGGGCGGGCGTAGGGAGAGGGTGCTTCTGGGTAATTACCTCTCGGAGCGCGGCGCTGCTTCATTATGTCCCGCTATTCCAATCCACTGAAACATCTTTAATTTAGACTGCTGAAGCAGCTAGCGCACGCACACACACACACACACACACACAGTCCAGGATATGGAGGAGGTGTGTGTGTGTGTGTGTGTGTGTGTGTGTGTGTGTGTGTGTGTGTGTGTGTGTGCATCAGCAGGGGCCTTACCTCTCAGGGTAATGTGTGTACGCATATTAAGGGGTTGGATCACTTCTATTTCAACTCAGCCCATTTAGGAAATGAATCGAAATGCAATTCATCAGCTGCAGAGATTGCCCATTATTTTCAATGAGTATTGTTTTTCAGCTCAGGAATTGGATTTTCGTTGTTTGACCCCAAGCCGGGTAGGAAGAGAGCGAGTATGTAAAAGAGCTCGAAATGTAGTCATTATTGAATAGGACTAATTCACGATAGGTCAGGGATATTGAATAGCAATCATATGATTTGTTTATTATTAATTCATTGTGACATTTAGTTATTTCGTGCAAACTTAAGTAGTCGGCATATTGGTGTAGGTCTAGGTGTTTATGTCTATAATGACATGACCTCTGTTTAATCCTTCTTGAGCTCATTTGCATACTTTGACTTATTCTTTACAGTCATTGGTCACACTCAGAGTCAGACAGTCAGACCAGTGACAACTTCTGTATGTATGAAAAGACCACCGGGCCAGATATGACAACATGTCGCTCTGTCCTGGCCAAGTATGTGTGTGTCTCCGATCTGGAACGAGACAAGAGGACAGACGAGGACAGAAAGAGTGGCCTTTGTTATGACAGAGCCTTGGGGACCAGGGTTACAATCTCTGGGAAGATGTTATTCTCTGTTCCCAGATCAGTCAGCCGCTGCACACAGGACTGTCACTCACACACACTCTGTAGAAGAGCCTTATGACAGAGACAACTGTGTTGGGTGTGGGATGAAAACTAGACTCATTGGGAAGTTGTTTGATTTTCCTTTGTGTGCTTTACTTGCCTCTTGTGGGGATTTGTATTTTTAAGAAGTTGGCAACTGTTTTAGGCATGTTTTAGTTCAATCAAACTTATTTTTTGTAGGCTTGAAAAATATGTCTTAACCTGGTTGTAATCTTGTCATCTGATGTCGATCCAAAACAAATTTTAACCAAGAAATGTACCATGCCAAATTTTCCCCGCTGGGGTGTCTCTCCTATGGCTTCTCTAGCCTCACCATATCCTGTTCCCAGCACCTTCACTTCCTGTTTCTGTCCTGGTGTTCTGAGAGGCTCCTCTAACTAACTAACTAACCAGGCTTCTAATAGACACAACCCTGTTAGAGACTACTGGCTGGCTGGCTGGCTGACTGGCTGGCTCTGAGTATGAGTGCTAATCAGAAAACACATTTCCACACATACACACAATCAGGCGTGGGCATACACACACACACACACACACACACACACCTCTTCCTGTATGAGGGACCTGCGACAGAAGTGGAAGTGTAGGGAGAGAGGGAGAGATGGAGCGAAGGAGAGATGGAGGGAGTGTAGGGAGCGAGGGAGTGTAGGGAGAGAGGGAGAGAGGAGGGAGAGATGGAGCAAAGGAGAGATAGAGGGAGTATAGGGAGCGAGGGAGAGATGGAAGGAGTGAGAGAGGGAGTATAGGGAGAGAGGGAGCGAGGGAGCGAGGGAGTGTAGGGAGGGCAGGAGCAACCAGCTGGGTTGTAGGAGTAATAAAGAAGGAGAATCAATAGGCCATGCAATGGAGCCAAGGTGCTGCCATTCATCATGCCGCCTCCCTGACTCCCATCATTCATCATGCTCAATGAGGCAGCAAATAGGAAAATGACTATTTGTATCAAACACATCTGCACTCATCCACCGAGGTATTTCATTCCCATTAACTCTCAGAGTAAAATACGCACAGGGTTCGGGCTTTTCTGTGTTGTTGTTGCTTGTGATTGTGTGTGTGTGTGTGTGTTTTCTTTGTGCTGTGGTGTGTGTTTTTGTTTGTACAGGTTGGCGGTGGAAAATGTATCTGGCAAAGAACACATTTATGGCTGTTTTTTTTTTGGTGTCGTTATGGAGGTACATTTTTACAAGGGCCTGCTCATCCCTCCAAACAACTATCCCTCCCCCAATTCCTTCCTCCTTCTCTGCCTCCCTCACCCCTTCCCCTTCCTCCTTCCCTCAGTCTCTCACCCTCCCTCCTACTCACCCACCACCCAGACCCACGCCCTAGTCATCTTTTATGGGCTGTCATTGGTGAGTTTTTGTGTATGTCTTTATCGCCGTCTATCCTTTCAACTCATCTCTGCTTTGTCTCCATGCACACACACACACACACACACACACACACACACACGCACAAACACACACACACGGCTGCTCTGTTTGCGTTTTGGGTTTGAGAGCACTGTAAGAATGGCTTGTATTATTCCAGGACAGCGTCTTCATGTCCTCAGCCTTATAAATCCACTCGGCTGCCAGGTAAGGCAGAGGTGCTTCTCTTCACCGCAGCCGCGGGAGGCAGGCAGGCAGGATGAGATGCAAATGTGGAGGGCTATCATCATTATAGAGTAATACCCCATGAAATGGCTGGATCATTACTGTCTATGGCAGCAACATTATCATCTACTAGCTTTATGGGCTGCTGGGGCGTGGTAGAGAGGCTGTATAGAAAAGAGAGATGGAAGTGTGTGTGCGTGTGTGCGTGTGTGCGTGTGTGCGTGTGTGTGTGTGTGTGTGTGTGTGTGTGTGTGTGTGTTACTATAAACCTTTGCATTAAGCCAGTGTTGTGCATTTTTATGCGTCTCCCCTGGTGGTAGTCCAGTCACATCAACAACAGCGACTGTTTTAATTGCGTTTCAAATTCTGATTAATGTGGACCATCTTCAAAGCAAAAACATAAACAACTGGATACTCATTAAAAAGAGAATTATGAGGCTGGAGAACATTTGTAAGATAATGGAAATATCAGCCAATGCTTTGCTTATAGCCGACACATTCAACCAAAAACTACATTCTCACATTTCTGCAATGAGGCAAAAATAACATTCCTCACACAATTTGACTAAAACAAGAATGTTACAATGCTCACAAAGAAGTGACTGTGTTTCTGGCGTGCTTTCTAGATATATATATATATATATATAGAGAGAGAGAGGAAGGTTTGAGCTCAACACTTCTGCTATGTTATCTGTGCATGGACACACTTCACAATCGAGAATAAGTATGTGTCCAGACGTGTAAATAAAGACAGCAGATCCGTCTTCCTGTAAGATTTGCTGAGCCTTATTACATTTCAAAGCATGCCGCCAATTGCTACGTTCACACAACAGATGCTTGTGTGTTCTCGCTGAGAGATTCACGCAATTGACTAGCCTTTCATTTGTTCACTTTAAATAGTCCAGAAATGTGCAAGGTATTCTGAACTAAGTTTGCTCTAATTTGCTGGTGGTCAACTAAAAAAGGTAGAACAAATCTACTCCCTACAAAGTTCAATATCACTCAGCTGGAGGTAAGAATGTGTGCATTGCTGCCACCCACTACTACTATCAGTCATTCTAGCGGAGCGTGGAAGAGAATAGGCAGGGAAGGTTAATAGCACTGTAATTTAGGATTTAGTTGAACGAAAAATACTGTGATTTTGCAAATGACTGAAATTAGATTATTTATTGCCAATTACCCACACCTCACTTAGCCTGCTATGGCCTCGTTCACTACAGTGTCATTCATCGCAGTATGTTAAAATGTAATTGAGGTTCCTAAGACCATTTAGACCGCGGCATTTAAGAGCTGGCCGTATGCGGTTTTGAAACCACTTTAACTGCACTGTAAGTGACCGTGTCTCTGCTCTGCCCCTATAACCATATAACGGCATATACCTGCCTTCTCGTACGTTAACCCTCCTGCAATGTAGCCAAGTCTAGAAGGACCGTATTCAATCAAAATAGATCCGCGGGTTTTTCGGGGTGATAGAAAAATAACATTCCTTTTGTGCTGCGAGAAAAAGGATGTTTGAATTTTCCTGTTTATAATATTTTCACACAATAGTTTGATTATACCCAAACGTTCCAGAGAACCCAGAGTTCACATAAGATAGCTCAAATCGTGAAACCTAAAATCGATAGGCCCTACTATTTTGACACTTAAAAGTTCCACCTGGCAAGACATTCTTGGCTTGACGCGAGAAAAGGCCCGCTTCACATAGCTTCACGGTGCGCACGCATTTCCCTCTTGATCGTGAGTTGAGATTGTCATGTTCCACTCTTTGCGCTTCTCCTCTTCCCTCTCTCATTCTCCTCCTCATCCACACTTGGCGACGTGCCTGCGCCCTACTTTCCAGTCGACTCCTCCGGGATCAGCCAGCCAAAGTCACAGGCTGCGGGAACAGACCTTTCAAATTCATAAAATTCATAGGATTTTTCACAAATGAATGAACACAATTTTATACCAATTTCCTCATTATGCAAATATGCAAAATATCACATTTAGGCCAATTACGGTCCCGCACAGTTCCAAATTCACCCGTTTAAGCCGTAATTGCAGAAACTATCAAATAATTACTGCAGCTAATTGGGGATATTTGTGACAGATACAACAAATTCTAACACAAATTAGGCCTACATTTTATTCAAGGAGCCACTGAATGCCACTGCATTTTTCTATTGAAGTCTAATTTAACTTAGGCTACATAGCTAACGAAGTGAATTGAGTGCTTGTTATCAAATTTGAACAACTCATAACGCTCTAATGCAGAACGATGAAATACATAGGTTCAAGATCTATACAATATTTTCCGGATTTCTTTCCTCTGCCTCTCTATTTGAGGAAAATTAGGCGATCCCTTGCTATGATTTTAGGTGTCATAGACCTCCCATCTGAGATCTGGCTGTCGTTAAAGCTGATAAAAGATGATGGCCCACATTTTATTTTATAACCAAGTTATGGTTTCTCCTCTGAACCGGGCTGCATGGATTTAACGGTGAAACGTAGTTGGCGTTTTTACACATATTTGGCAATTTGTTCAAAATGATAGCAGAGCTAATAATGGAAGAAGAAACAAGAGGCAACAGAACATACATACCCCCCCCTCCCCCTCCCCACCCCCCACCACCACCACCACCACCACCACCACCACACACACACACACACACACACTTTACCTGATAGCGCCGGCGTTGTGCGCTGCGCCGGGAAGGTCATTTTTGGACACGGACATCTATCCCACCTAACCAGCAGACACCAGCATTTATAACTGTCTGGCGGGTGACCTGTTAGCGGGTTATGGGTCTCCCCCTCGGGCAGTGATTAGTTTAATCCAGGGGAATGGTTCTGGCGCTATGTAAACAAGACCAGGGCAGAATAAAGGCGGCCACCCAAGTGTAGCGCGGAGGTCTATTTGTCAGAGAACCTTCATAGAAAAGTCGGCTGGATTGGAGAGTTGACGTCTCTATTTTTACGCAGAGGGCACGAAGAGGCTCAGAGGGTAGACCGTTAGAGGACAACATTAACTGGGAGATATAGGCCTACCATCGTTTTTTTTGTAATAGGCCTAGCAGTATGTTAAAGGGGGAAAACAACAACAATCAGTCATAGCCTAATGTGTTGTTAACCCCAAGGCTTGACATGTATGTAGGCCTGTATGCCCAAATAATCACGCGCTTGGATTTGACTGAGGCTCGAGGTAATAGGCCAAAGGTTTAACCGCCAATTTAAGAACTCAAAACTTCTCAAGCTGCAGGAGCATAAATCATCCTTTCACATATAGACATTTAAAAGCATGCACGTGCATTTTAATTCACCACCATAGTCGCTAAGTAATTTCTAATTGAAAAATTACTGAGTTCTAATGAACTGAAATGTATTCTTAATGACTTAAGTGTTTGCATAGGTTCAGAAATTACTCTCTTCATTAGAAGGTACATTTTATTTTATTTGTTAGAAATATTTCAGATTTAGGCCTATTGAAATAAAACTGGATATTTGTCACTGCTTCTCAATGATCTAGCGTTGACTGATCTAGCGTTTTTTGGTATAGGTCAATAATTATAAATCCACTTTGATACTAATAGGAATAATTGTCCTTTGATTGACTTTTATAAAATGTACATTTTTACTGCATTAATAATTTATCTTTAAAAAAAAACTTTACTAACCATATAGGCCAACCCAAAATACATTTAGGAAGAAAACACATTTTTATAAGTTATGTTTCACTGTGATGGGCCAAATTGTTCTACTTTATTTTGTGTTTCATTTTTATGAAGCTTGAGAGGAACCGGGCCAGTGGTCCCTCTATCCAGTTAGTCCATGACGTCTCAATAAAGCGCAGATAGGCTTACATGTCTTGTCCAATATCTGATATTACTGTTTCTGAGTCCCCCTCTCTCTCTCTCTCTCTCTCTCTCTCTTTCTCTCTGTCTCTGTTTCTTGGGGTGTCAATGCGTGCAGACTCCAATCCTCTTCCTCTTCCTCTTCCCCCTCCCCCAGTCCAGACCGCGCGGCGCTTGGCCCTTATGGAGAATCATTCTGGGAGTGAATAGAGATGAAGGAGGGGATATTAAGTGACTCTATATAACATCCAGGACACAATGACGGAGTGATTGATGGCGGACAAAGTGGGAACAGCAGGACAGGGGGACCCTTGGAGACAGCGCACGCTGTCAACACGCGGGAATAAAAGGAGGAGAGGAGAGAGGGAGGACAGGGGAAAGAGGAAAAACGCATCTCAGGAGGGGCAGGCAGGCGCGTCCTGGCGGAGTTTGCAGTCTATTTGTATGAGTAATCAGCCCGCCCCCACCCCCTCTCTGTCAGCCGTGTTTACTCACTGATTTTCTCAACAAGACAGGCATTGACACTGGATGGATGGGGCTAATCCGCCACAGAGAGGGACGGCTCTGCCGAGGTTACAGGTCTGAGATAGAGCACCACCGACACACTCCCCTCACCTAATCTTCCGGCAAATATTTATCACTATCAATTTGGCTGACTCCCTGACATTAAAATACCGCGTATAGATAACCTCTTGCTGGGAGAATCGATCGGGTTCCAGTCAGCCCAGCAGCCAGCCAGCCAGCCAGGCAGTTGGCTCTCACTATCAGGCCGCTGTGGAGGGAGGGAGGCAGGCCGGGGAGAGGGGAAGAAAGAGAAGGTCACTTAGAGAAGCATGGAAGACAAACGCCCAGATGAAACAGGTCACCCATGCTGCTTTGTCGTTAACAAGGGGAGTATGAAGAGAAAGCCGTGGCCTGCATTTTAATTCGATGGAGTGATTATATTCTAAAGATAGGCTATAATGTAGCTCACAGTTGTATTTAAATAGGTAGGCTATCATTATTATGTGTTTGTCTTTTAAACAGATGGTGGTTGATATTCAAATTAACACTTTTTTTATTTTCGTGGCTGCGGGTCATGAAATGTATGTTATTCACCTGTCATATCTCCAACTTTACTTACTCTGAAGTAGATAGAGAGGGAATTAGAAGGAGAGAGAGGGAGAGAGAGCAGGAGACGAGGGAAGAGAGGGGAGGAGGGACATCGAGAGCGAGAGAGATAAACAACAGCAGGTGCCAGTGTCCTCGCGGCTCCACGGGCAGATGCGTCATGTGCGCGTGCATACAGCTGATTTGCTCGTCCCCTTCCCTTCGCTCTCTTCCTCTCTGTCCCTCTCTCTCGCTAATTGGCCTTCCACGTTCATACACACAATCTCACTAATTTCACATTTGCTATTCCTGAGGTATTCCGAGGCACCCTCAGTCACCGCGGACTCCATCAACGATTTTTCAGATAAATTAGCTGCTTTGTTTGATAATCAGATCTCCGTGATTCAGTCTAGTAGTTCCCCTTACCGAATACGTGCCCCCGCGCTAGCAAACGAGGACGAGAACACACACACAAACACACACACCGCATCAATATAAACGTATAAAATAATAAAATATATTTCCTGTTACAAACACCAACGTAAGAGCAGGCTTATCTTTAGGCCTAGGCCTACCCAACATCCCATCCCATAATAATGCAGCAGGGTATTGGTTGCAGTGCAGGAGGCTGCATACCTGCACGTTTGTAAAAACCGCTGTCCGTGGTGCTGAAATGATTGGCAGTAAACACCGCAAGATTAGGCCAATGTACTGTATCTGACAAACATTGTGCATTCCAATGTCAGGGGTTTGTAGAGCTACAGAAAAATGTATGGTTAGGTATTTATTTTGTAATATCACATCATGTCAATGCTGTAGGCTAGACCATTGCGTGTGGGGGTGAATAAGTAGGTCTAGCTTTTCTTTTTTTGTTGCTTTACTTCACATAAATCTTGATGGCTAAACACACACACACACACACCGTACTGCACACACAACGCATTAGAAAACTCCAAAGTCATCCAGTTTGCTCTAATCATTACAATTAGTCCTGAATTATCACCGGACTCTGACAGACGTTCCTTGTAACTCTCTTTTATTTCCACCCCGTGCTAATCAGCCACTCTCATTACAAACGCTGATTAAACTGCAAATTACCCAGCAGTGGCCCCCTTCCGCGCCTACCAGCGCCTCGCTCAATATCAATTAAGTTTAGCAGCCCGTCTGTAGTCTCCCAGCGCTTCCAAATGCTTGATAGTGCCACTTATTAGTTTGGAAAACTCGGAAAATACCAATAATCAACGGTCATGGAGCTAGAGGGAAAACCGCTAACGGATTTTTTTCTCTTCGCTCCTTGCAGTTTGAATAGATTAGGCCTACTGTAAGGCCTGGCTATTCGACCTTTGACCTTTTTTTCTAGAGCTTTCCCTGTTTTTTTTTGTTGTTGTCGCTTATTGGAACCATGTACCAAGCATGCTGCAGGCCTCAGGTAATAACCACCGTCACCTACACGTGCGTGCACGTACGAGCGCTCACGCGCGTTCCATTTGTCTCTTGTCCATTTTTGAAATCTCCCAAAACGTGTCAAGTGCAAGGGAGGAAAAATGTATTCGACAAGGTAATATCTCTGGCTTTTTGGAGTCACTTTTGAAAATAATGAATCGCATTAAGGCATGACAAATCTAAAATCTTACATCATTAGGTCGTTACAGAGGAAGAGGGAATGGATACAGTTTTTTTCGCTGGCTTTAACCTCTGTAGTCTGCTGGAACAGAAGTTAATCATGGCTGATTTTATTTATTTATTACATTAGATAAAGATTTCCTAATAAGACTATAATTATTTCTCTCTCTCTCTCTCTCTCTCTCTCTCTCTCTCTCTCTCTCTCTCTCTCTCTCTCTCTCCTCTCTCCCTCCCTCACCACATGTAAACCTGTCCAACCGGTGGAAGTGGACATGATGGAGGGATTGAGGCACAACCTGATTTTGTTTCCTCTGAATCGTGAATTGTTTTTGACCACAATCATTTGTAATAATCTAATTATACCAGTGGTTTTGATTGCGATTGTATTAGGCTACAACAATAACAATTGTGATTATAAAGACTGCAGGCCTATTGTCTATAACGACGTTTTGCGAATGTACTTATTACTATGTAGGCTAACAGTGCCTATTGTTACGTTATTATTTGTGGTAACCTCGCATAATTTAGTTTTTTTTAATGCTTTCACGAAACGACGATAGTCTTATAGCAAATACAGCCTAGCAGTTGTAGTAATATAAATTGTAAATTCTTATTAGAATTTATCATGATAATTATCACGAGCCTTCGAATGGATACCGTAAAACAATGAAGAGTTATCCGAACAGATTTTGCATTGATGATACTGTTCTTGCACGTCCTCAAATGATTTGACTTATATTCTGTGTCAAAAAATGATACAATGGGTTAAAACATGCAGGGGGGAAAATTTGAGTGACTTCTCTGCAACTGTTAAACAATTAAACAAATAGCAGAACATACATTACGATAACAGATTGCATTGAAGGGTTTGGAGAATTGATCCTTTGTAATATACGTTACGCTAGAACTTGTGGCTGCTGTTGGTGAAATATAGACAATGCAGCTATTCAATTATATATACGTTTGAAATGTGTGGCCTATAGATCTTAAACGGCAAAAGGCACGCATTGCGACTGTATAGAGGCTATGATACAAGATTTGCTGACGTGCTTGCATTTGTGATGCAAGTCAAGGGGACCTTGAGGAATGCTATGAAATTAAATGATTTTTCATGGATACCACAAATCAATAGCAGACGAGGACACAGAGATTCAAATGGAATCTAATGGGCTGTTTTGGAAGACACACAACCATTTGTTTATGCCCCAACTAATCAACTAGCTGCGCAGACAAATAAATGTATGGTGTATCTTGACTTTTAAGGTTCTCAGACTGAGGGCTTTGAACATCTCGGCTGTAGAATCTAGAATCTATACAGTTAAGGCGAATTCGTTGTTACAATAATTTACATTACACATATAAACATTTACATCACAAAATGTACTTAGACAAAATGCCTTTGAACAAAGCTCATGAGGCAACATGGAAGCAACCCATGCGCAATGCGTATTAATTCAGCAGTTTAAGGTTTCGCTATTGCATCTCCATACTAACGTTATATAGATGGGTTTTAAAAATCGCCGTCCATGATGCTGAAATGCTCAGCCTCAACACATGTACAACACACACACACACACACACACACACACACACACACACACACACACACACACACACACACACACACACACACCCAAAAACACCTAAGCCTAACCTTAAACGTAACCCTAACCCTAACCCGTATTCCAACCCTAATTAAGGGCTTGTAAGTAAGTATTTCGCGGTAACGTTGTTGTTGTACCTGTTGTATTCGGCGCATGTGACAAATAAAATTTGATTTGATTTAATTGTAACCCTAAACCTAACCCCAAAACCAAAAAATAGAAATTTTCCTTGTGGGAACCGGAAAAATGTTTCATTTCTTGTTTTACTATCTTTGTGAGGACTTCTGGACCCCACAAGGATAGTAAAACCAAAAACTCAGTTAAAAAAAATATATTAAAAAATCTGCAATTTGAGAGTAGCCTATAAATGAGCAAGTCTAGGCTACTACTTTAAGTGAACACACATTAACCTATTAAGAAATGTTATGAATGCATCCGTCCTTCCTTTCTCCCTTCCCACCCCATCCGTTGTTATAATGATCTGACATGACTGAACCAGGCGAAATCAGTCGAAACTTTGATTTAGCATACACATATCCAATCATGTAGGATTTGAATCCAACATTTATCGATTGAATTTCCTCTTGTATGACATTATTTCACTAGATCTCGTATCGTCGACTCGCTAGACAGATCAAATTCTTAGCCTTTCTATTCCAAATTCCTGGAATTAGGCCTAAATCCAAGAGGGACATCTGCCCAAAAATGCCCACCTCCTCTCCCGCGGTAGACAGTGCGCATGCCCAGGATCTCATGAGCGATATTGTTGTGCTGTGTTGGATAGCAACCGTTTCACAGTATTTCAGTAAACTAGTACTTTATTGTGTCGTTTAAGAATATCAGTTAACATGGCAGATCCAAGAATACGACAGATTAAAATCAAGACTGGCGTTGTTAAGCGGTAAGTGCAGTTTTTTTAACTAATACAATCTTAAAAGATAGCAGGCTAGCTAGTTAGCTTGCTAACTGCCTAACATGCTACACCCACTAGGCCGTGGATACCTACGGATCGAGACAGAAGTCGGGCTGGGCGTCGAGAACACTTCGCCGGTATAGATTTAACTATACACCGGTACTTTAGGGAGGTGCATGCATTGTCAATCAAAATAAGGCAGTAGCAAGGACATAGGAACCTGTACTCCATAACATATTTAAATATACATTGTATGTTGTTGAATGACATTTTCGCCTTTTTATACAATGTTTTAACCATTTTATAGTAAGTGCGTGTGTCACGTTAGCAAGTCATCCCGGTTGTGTTGCCTAGTAAAGTAAAGCGGCTAGCATACAAGCTAGCATACAACAACGTACGTTTGCATTCTCTTCTCGACAATTTATTAAGGATGCAAATCTGATGTTATGACAACCCCTCATGTACTGTTGGCCTACTTTTTAAATGGTTTTAATGTATCTTATTATTTTCTATGTAAATCTTGCTCAGGCCTTTTGTTGCGAATAAAACAACAAAAAAATCAACTTTGGCATTCTCTTGGCTGGTGCGCAATAAGCAGTTTTCTCTTGTCGTCTCTGTCTGAGGTGCGAGCGATGCACTCATCAGAGCCAATACACCAGGCTTTGCTAGCTAAGTTTTCAAGTGAATGTAGGCTAAAGGCCTGTTTATGGTCAGTGACTGTGCAATTGTAAACATAAGCCTCAATGCAGGCATTTGATGCACTGCAGCTGATTTTCTGCAAGCTCATTCTCATCTGAGCCAGGTTCTTTTTTTGTTGACAAGGCAATCAGTTTGAGCTTAGAGTTGCACAATTAGGCCCTTGCTGCAAGTGACTGATGTTTTCCCTGACAGGGCATTCCGTTGCTACAGTCCAACATCTGACCACAATCTGTTATTTATTTCGGAAGGACAGAACAAGAATGTCATATTTTAATACATGTTCTCTTGAAAGCTGTTCAAGAGCTTCTATTCACCGAGAGATTCCATCACAACACTGGACATCATCCATATATACATCCATAAATAGAATAGTCGGCCTAAGCATGGCGAGGATTTTTTGTTGTTGTTGCTCTCTCCCTCTCTCATCACCTCCAGGTTCGCTCCCTCCGTGGCCCTTTGTGTAAATGTGCTATCGATTGTGTTTTGATTAGGGTCACATTACTAACGGGCTCCCTGATGATTGTGGGTAATGGCGCTGGCGGCTGAGACTTCTCCCTCAGAGGGTGACGTCACAGACAGGGTGTCTGATGCAGTGGGGAAACTGCAGGCCCGCCGGTGTAATGAGAGGTGGTGCTTTATCAAGTTGGTTCAAACGCATCTCCATTCTAGAATGGCTTCATTTCCATTCTAAAACGTCTCTATTCTCATTCCTTCCAATGCGGCCCCATTCGGAATAGGTTGACTTCATCATCGGCTGTCCTAGGAATGGTATATTTCACTGAGGCAAATTAAGTAAGGAGAGATCCATTACCCATTCAGCAGCTGGGGCCTGTAGCATGACCTTGGCATTGGAACCTGCAGCCTCTGTTCAAGGTCAGATGGATCAGACTGCCTTTTCTCTCTTTTTGTCTGTTTCTCGTGTAATTCTGTGCCCTACTATGTCCTTCTGTCTGTCTGTCTTTCCCTCTTTCTCTCCTGTCCCCCTCCCTCTCTTTCATTCTCACTCTCTCTTTCTCCCCCTCTCTCATTCCTTATGTGTTATTAAAAGCCTAGCAGCTCCCTGTCCGCTCTCTCCCAGTAAGACCTGTTCCATTGGCTTTGTGGCGTTGTACATTCCAGTCAGTGCCTCCTCTCTGCCCTAGCGAGGCGGATGCCCTTAATAAAATGACAACAGTAATTTGGCTTTGTCATTCGGGCCTTGGCATAGGGCTAGGCCGGTGCTCAAAAATGCAGTGCTGCCAGAGGAGGAGGAGGAGGCGGCCGAATGTGTGTCGGATCTCTAATTCCCTTTTTTTCCTTATTTTCCAGAGAGATGCCTTTTCCATTAAGTCCTGGGTGGCAGGTCTATTTAAAACCAGCCACGACGACCCCACCCCTCATTCACACACACACACACACACACACACACACACACACACACACACACACACACACACACACACACACAGCCAGCGTTTCCAAGACCCTGCCGGAGAGAAATAAGAAATGAACATCGGGACTGGATGAGAGGAAGAGGAGGATTGACGGGGTGGGGGTGGACATTTAGTTATTAGACTGTCCTTCAGTTTTATTCAAATAATTTCAATCCCCCTTTCTTTTCCTTCCTCTCTTCCCCTCTCTCTTGTTGCTGCCTTCTCTCCCCCCAAATAACCTCAGAGGTGACGTCCTTACTGTGTAAAGCCTGAGAGAGAGGAGAGGAAAAGAGGAGAGGAGGAGCGCTCCTCTGCTGTTCCTTGTTGCATATGCCGCCCGTTTAAACAGCGTCTTGATGGAAACGTATTAAAATGAGCGGTAATTGACATAAAATATGACAGAGTGCCGTTGGCTTCCTCGGCTAAGCAAGGCGCCACGGCAACACTGAGGGAGAGGGTGTTTCTGGGTAATGTGCCTGATTAATGAAGGATCACTCACACACACGAACCAACGCACACAGCTGATTTTATGAAAAATGAATTCCGCGTCGTCATCCCGACAAGCAAAGCTGCAGCCGGAAAAAGACTATTAGTCAGGAATCATTATCAATAGTGATATTTTCAAACTCCATTATGCCAATCAGGATCTGAATTTATTTAATAGATTTAGTTCCATTTGGCCCGTAATTGATAAATAATCAAAATGTATCAATGTACTCAAACCCATTTTCACTAACAATCAAGGAAAAGTGGTCCATTTACCACATGACTTGGTCCAAATTAGGGACTAAATTGATGATCAATTAATCGTAGAAAGGGCCAGTAGAGTGTGTGTCCTGCCAGAAGTGGCAGTTAAATGGAGAGCGTGGTGATCAGGCAGAGGAGGAAGGCAAGGCGCTGTACTGTAGTAGATCCACAGATAACCAACACACAGACGACATTGTTACATTATACCCATGCTGTACACATCTGGGAACAATGGGACAAATTGGTCAGGACTATTTTTGTTGTTTTTTTGACCATTACTTTACCTGGTGGTAAGTTGAATGAGAACTCCTCCTCATTCCTTTGGGTTTTAGGTGTTTGTGTTTTTTCTCTGTGTTGTTTTTAACGTCATCGAGCGAATGTTTATTTATTTATTTATTTTGTTCACCCACACCAGACCGATCAGGACACACAGGTTGAAATATCAAAACGAACTCTGAACCAACTATATTAATTTGGAGACAGGTCGAAAAGCATTAAACATTCATGGACATGTATCTAGCTAGCTTGCTGTTGCTAGTTAATTTGCCCTGGGATATAAACATTGGGTTGTTATTTTACCAGAAATGCACAAGGTCCTCTACTCCGACAATTAATCCACAGATAAAATGGTAAACCGGGTTTGTTTGTAGTAATCTTGCTTTCTTCAGGCTTCTTCTTCTTCTTTGGACTTTATATGGCGGTTGGCAACCAACTTTGAGGTGCATTACAACCACCAACTGGACTGGAGTGTGGACCTCAGTTCATCTTTCAATCACCCACGTGGGTATATGCCCCTAAAATCCAATGAGGAGATGGGAGAAGCGGGACTTGTAGCGCGTCAAGCATCACAAATAGAACCAAGTTCTATTTTAACGCCTGACTACGCGGACGCTCGTTGACGAGCTCGAGCCTTGTGGTCAGAATGATATTGAGCCTTTCTCCATTGCCAAGATAATCCATCCACCTGACAGGGGTGGCATATCAAGAAGCTGATTAAACAGCATGATCATTACACAGGTGCACCTTGTGCTGGGGACAATAAAAGGCTACTATAAAATGTTGTTTTAGAGGTTTTGGCAGTACGTCCAACCGGCCTCACAATCGCAGACCATGTGTTACCATCATCTGAGACCAGCCACCCAGACAGCTGATGAACCTGAGGAGTATTTCTGTCTGTAATAAAGCCCTTCTGTGTGTGTGTGGGGGGGGACTCATTCTGATTGGCTGGGCCTGGCTCCCCAGTGTGTTGATTTGTTTTTGTATGTTTGTAACTACGCTGTGCTGTGTCTTGTCTGTTATTGTCTTCCCAGGCTGGTGAAGGAGAAGGTCATGTACGTCAAGGAGACCAGGCAGCAGGAGGAGAAGATTGAACGACTGAAAGCAGAGGCCTGCGACGAAGAGGCCGACTCAGAGGCCAAGTATGTCATCAAGAAACAGGTCGGTGACAACTCAGCAGAATAAGTAGCCTACATGAAGTTGTAAAAATGTGCTTTACATAGGCCTACATATACAAACACTTTACATTCAGTTGCTTTTAAAGCTGCGTAGTTATACTATATATATATCATACTATTTAGCAACTGATTTGTGATTGCATATTCATGGATTTGGAGCCATTTTTGTTATTACACAAGATAATACAATGTTGCTACCCACTTGGTTACTACACAGGAAAGAGTCGGCCTGATGAAGTAACGCATACAAATAATCTTGTCCTCCGATGAGGTGCGTGCTTTTAGTACCGTTTTATTTGGCATTCTAAATGACCTGTTGTGTTTTTCCTCAACTTTTTCTTTGTCACCTTCGTGGCTAAATGTGTAGAAGCGTTCTAATGTGTTTTAACACGCCTATTGTAAAAGAGAAGTACAGTAGAGAACGGATGATGCCAGTAGCCCTGCATTCACTGTAATGAGGTCAGCGTAGTATCATTATGAAGAATTAGGCTTGGGGAGGGGTTTAGTGATTTAGTCATTAAACCATTTCTGATTTAATGACGTTATGTAACTTTGGAGGAGTTTGATAATTACTGCCACATGCTGGTAATTTACAGCCGCTAGGAGATCGCTGGCCCATATCCTCGTCTGCTCCCTCCCTCTTCCTCGCTCCCTCCTATATTTTCCCTGCTTAGAGTAGAATGAGTGAGGGATGAGAGGCTGTTAGATAAAGACCCAGGGTGACCTCTGTCCCCTGTGTGCCCTACCTCATAACCTTTGTTTTCATCTCAGCTATTCTAGGGATTTTACACCTTTGTGGAGAGGATCATCTGCAATGATTTCATGCACAATGGACAACTGGTTCTACTCTTGCAGTATGCAGATTAGATAGCTTGTGTACATCTGAAATCAGAGTCAGATAAATGCCGCTTTTTCAGCCGTCTTGTGTTTTTTTTTCTCCGCTGCAGAATTACAATTCTCTGGTTTGACCCATTGTTAGGTTTGTTCATTTGGTGTGGGTTGGTGAGGGAGCTTTAGGTCTAGGGGGGCGTCCCAAATGGCATCCTATTTCTTATATAGTGCACTACTTTTGACCAGAGGCCTGTGGGAATAGGGTATACAGTGGGGCAAAAAAGTATTTAGTCAGCCACCAATTGTGCAAGTTCTCCCACTTAAAAAGATGAGGTCTGTAATTTTCATCGTAGGTACACTTCATCTATGACAGACAAAATGAGGGAAAAAAATCCAGAAAATCACATTGTACGATTTTTAATGAATTTATTTGCAAATTATGGTGGAAAATAAGTATTTGGTCACCTACAAACAAGCGAGATTTCTGTCTCTCACAGACCTGTAACTTCTTCTTTAAGAGGCTCCTCTGTCCTCCACTCATTACCTGTATTAATGGCACCTGTTTGAACTTGTTATCAGTATAAAAGAGACCTGTCCACAACCTCAAACAGTCACAATCCAAACTCCACTATGGCCAAGACCAAAGAGCTGTCAAAGGACACCAGAAACAAAATTGTAGACCTGCACCAGGCTGGGAAAACTGAATCTGCAATAGGTAAGCAGCTTGGTTTGAAGAAATCAACTGTGGGAGCAATTATTAGGAAATGGAAGACATACAAGACCACTGATAATCTCCCTCGATCTGGGGCTCCACGTAAAATCTCACCCCGTGGGGTCAAAATGATCCAAAGAACGGTGAGCAAAAATTCCAGAACCACAAGGGGGGGACCTAGTGAATGACCTGCAGAGAGCTGGGACCAAAGTAACAAAGCCTACCATCAGTAACACACTACGCCGCCAGGGACCCAAATCCTGCAGTGCCAGACGTGTCCCCCTGCTTAAGCCAGTACATATCCAGGCCCGTCTGAAGTTTGCTAGAGAGCATTTGGATGATCCAGAAGAAGATTGGGAGAATGTCATATGGTCAGATGAAACCAAAATATAACTTTTTGGTAAAAACTCAACTCGTCGTGTTTGGAGGACAAAGAATGCTGAGTTGCATCCAAAGAACACCATACCTACTGTGAAGCATGGGAGTGGAAACATCATGCTTTGGGGCTGTTTTTCTGCAAAGGGACCAGGACGACTGATCCGTGTAAAGGAAAGAATAATTGGGGCCATGTATCATGAGATTTTGAGTGAAAACCTCCTTCCATCAGCAAGGGCATTGAAGATGAAACGTGGCTGGGTCTTGCAGCATGACAATGATCCCAAACACACCGCCCGGGCAATGAAGTAGTGGATTCGTAAGAAGCATTTCAAGGTCCTGGAGTGGCCTAGCCAGTCTCCAGATCTCAACCCCATAGAAAATCTTTGGAGGGAGTTGAAAGTTTGTGTTGCCCAGCAACAGCCCCAAAACATCACTGCTCTAGAGGAGATATGCATGGAGGAATGGGCCAAAATACCAGCAACAGTGTGTGAAAACCTTGTGAAGACTTACAGAAAACGTTTGACCTCTGTCATTGCCAACAAAGGGTATATAACAAAGTATTGAGATAAACTTTTGTTATTGACCAAATACTTATTTTCTACCATAATTTGCAAATAAATTCATTAAAAATCGATTCAATGTGATTTTTCCCCCCTCATTTTGTCTGTCATAGTTGAAGTGTACCTATGATGAAAATTACAGGCCTCTCTCAGGTGTAGGTTAGTGGTGGGACTGTGAGAGCAGATGGATTATAGTAGGAGATGGTCAGGTTGAAGGGCAGGATGGATGGACGGATTAGAGGTTTTCATTGTAATAGAATTAATAGGCCTCTAAGTGTAGTCTTTATCCTGCTGCTGCTGATGGGATCATTCCACTGCACTGGTACTGGGTACTGGTACCACTCTCCCACCTCACCGTGTGTGTGTGTCACAGCCTGTGTGTCTCTCCACCTCACCACTGGAGTTTCTTAGAAGTGTGTCTGACTCCTCTGTGCTTTTTAGGATGCCAGTCAGGGGAATTCCCCATTCGCTTTGCCTGTTGAGAGACTCAGTTCTGCCTGAACCTCGGGCTCTAACTCCGCTTCCCCACAGGCGTAGCAATACCTCTCCATGCCTGATCACCGTAGTGCTACCTACCCTGGGCGTAGTAATACCTCTCCATGCCTGATCACCGTAGTGCTACCTGCCCTGGGCGTAGTAATACCTCTCCATGCCTGATCACCGTGCTGCTACCTCTCTGCTTTACTCTTCTCCACTCACCCAGGTGTGCCGGAGGCAGAGCGAGGCGAGGACCCCTGCTGCTGCCCAACTCCCTGCCCGATCAATAACTCAATAAAAAATGTCACACAGGCAGAGAGCTTGTTGTGGGACGTTAACCTTAACACAGCGTATGTGGGATACTAAACCAAGACGTTGCCTATTGCAGGAACGACACAGTGGTGCTACTGAAGCTGTAACGGGTTGTTTTTCAACCTTTTAATACATTACGTTCTAAAGCCGTGTTTCTAAACCCTTTTTGTACTATGGTTCTTCTGCTTGGAGGACCCCTCGAAGAAAAACTAACACACACAACTGATATGCTTATAAATGGTGTAGATGATGGTGCTGATGAGTAGTATGTGTTGTGCTGTCTCTGGGTTCCAGCTGGAGGTGCTACAGGAGTCCAAGATGATGATTCCAGACTGTCACAGGCGTCTGACCATAGCACACGCAGACCTATCCCAGATACTAGTAAGAACAGCTCTGTTTTCTTTCAGGGGAAAAAAAGAAAAATCATATAAAATCACATGGGCGCAATCCTAGGGCAACAGTGGCCAAGATGGACTGTTGGGAAGGGAGAAACGTTAAGAGGAACCGGACTCTCGAGGTGGAGCCAATCCTCCTTGGTCTTGGTTGCTGCAGGTTTATCCGGGTGTTAGTAGTTTGGGCTTCCATGTCGGGAGTGTGTGATTTTCAGTGGCACTCTCATCATGCAGGTGCGTGTGACTGTCTGTAGTGTTGTCTATCCTGACAGATCTAAGAAGCCAGAGAAAGGAACATACACCCTGCTTCCACACACATGCATGTCTCAGGGTCCTCACAATTAGCAGAGAGCAGGAGTCAGGCAGCCGTGGCCTCGGTGAGACACACGTGCAGAAAGAGGCGGAAGGGAGAGAGGAAATCACAGATGACTCCTCTGAGGGAGGGTGGGGAGACGTGACAGCGACTTGTCCCTCTCCACCTCACACCAAAATCCCCTCTCACCCACCTCAACCCCTTCCCGCACGCACGCACACACACTCATTACAGTTCATTAGCAGTTCTGTCACTGCGGTGGGCCACCATAGGAACCCAGCAGCACTCGATTAGCACAGATGTGACCCACACACACACACTCTCACACATCCAACAACACACACAGACACACTCTCACACATCCAACAACACACACAGACACACTCTCACACATCCAACAACACACACAGACACACTCTTCTGCACTGACTAGAAATGTTACACTGTGGAATCAACGTATGCAGATTGTTAATGTACATTTTTATTTAAATTGACTATGTAAGGGACGTGTTAGAAAAACAGGTTTTGTATGATCATTTGGTGAATAGCCACGTGATTGGACCGTGAACCTAGCCATGAAAAGTCAACTATGGGTTGATTGTGGACTGTAAGTTAGATTTGGTGTTATGCTATTTGAAGGGTTAGTCATTTTAAAGTTGTGTGTATGTGATGGGGTTAGTATTGATATCCTGTATGTGCTGTGTGTGTTTTCTCAGGAAACGGAAGAGGACTTGGCTGAAGCAGAGGAGTACAAAGAGGCCAGGACCGTATTGGATTCAGTGAAGCTTGAAGGATGATGCTCTCACTCTCTAATGCGTCACTTAGATGTCCATTCCGTTCGTCTGGTTTGGAATCAGAGACAAACAGAATCGTCCAGCACTTTTTTTTCTCCCTCTTTTTTTGAAACTTAAAAAACTTTTCTTTTTTTGAAACTTATTTCTACAGTTTGAGAACAACGTGTCGTCTGATCTTGACATCCGTCTCTGGAATGCACACTCTCTCACGCATCAAATGAACACTTCTTTCTGCTCTTAGCACGGTGGATTTGCTTGGCTTCTACCATACAGCTGCAAATGAAGCCTAATTTTGTTGTTTATCTCGTATTCAAGCTATTGTACTTTAGCGTCTTGCATCAAGTGATTTAGAAGTGTTCCTCAATTTGTTGATTTGAGCATAGATTGTTCTTTATGATAACTGATACAATATTTAGTATGTATGTATTCTCTCATAACAAGCAAGGTGTCACCAGTGAACATAATTATAGAACCAAAGAACCTAACTAGAGGAGAGCTAGCTAAACCGTTATTACATAACATCCATCCTATTGTCTGTGTGGGGTTGGATGGAGAGAGAAATGTAGCACTGTTTTTGACATGGTTAGTGCTATCTGGGAGGCTTGGGCTGTCCCTACCCTAAACCCTAGCCCCTTATTTTAAACCGTGTGTTATGTTAACCATAAACCATGTTCAATTTCATCTTCAATGGTGTAAGGATGGCCCAAGGATCCCAGACAGCGTGCACCGTTTTGGCATGATGCCTGTTTCAGGACACCAACCTCCGCTGGTCAATAACATCCATGCGGCCTAGTGACATCATCAGCACTGTCATCACCAACTGGACATAGCCTGTCACATCCACTGTATAAGCATGGGGTACACTTGGACACACTATTTTCAGCCACTACGATACAGCTACGACCAGAAGGTGATTTTCGTAGCAGGTTTGGAGAGCATTTTCGCTATTTCTTTTCCTAATCTTCATCAAATTATTTTAAGCTTAAGCTACGTTAATTATCTTAACATTCTGTGTAAGATCTAACACGCTACGAAAAAAATCACTTCCGGTCGTAGTTGTCTCGAAGCGGCGTGAAAATAGTGTCGTTTTTTTTTCATATAGGCGTAGACTGCCGAATGACCAGTAAGCGTAGTTGTTGGGCATCAAATCACTTATTATTTTGGTCCACAAGTGTAGACTTTTAAAAACTATATTATTCAATATTTTATTTGGGTTAACATATATAGTTGTTATGTTCCACTATGGAATTGTCCAAATTGTTTATTTTTACTGGACCATAAAATGTAGGCCTATCCCATACCAGATAGAGGAAATACCTATGGATTATATAAATACTATTATGCCAAAGGTAAACTAAACTATGCTTGAAGATGTTGTTCAATGTAGGCTATATGTTTTTATAGCCGACAAAAACATGTATTAGGTTGTGCTCATGTTAAGCCTGTTAATAACATTGAATATGAATAATATAATTGATTAAATGTTCAAACAAATCTCATGGCCTATTATTTCTTTCCGAATAAGTTTAGACTCTTTCGAGGTTAAGGCATCCAAGGCACATGAATTCCAGTCTAATAATACAAGACAAAAAACCTGACTGGGCAGACATTAAGGGTTGGCTTGATCCTTATTTTACAGATTTCGATAATTATCGGGATCGCCCCTAAGTCTCATTATCGCCCTAATGAGACGCGCGCCTCTCCGTGACATCCAGCCTATCCATCTCGTTAAGGAAATCGCTCTTCAATGCTGATTATTTTATTTGGAACCATAATTATATTTCTTTCGGATGACTCACGGTCTAATCGAGTCCTCGCATAGGGCAGCGGCGCTAATTGAACCATGAGATGCGGTGGCGGGCCGCAGGCGCTACCTGGATATGTGGGCGAAGGACGCGTGTTAGCGTTTTTTTGTCATGGGTCTTGTTCTGGAGGCAGCTTACAGAGTGGCCATTACCTGGCACAGCCACAAAGTCATAAAAAATCCTAACCTTTACCCTAACCTGCTAACCGTATATGTCTAACAATATACTCAAAGAAAGAATGTTCTGGAAGGACCAACAAGGGTTCTATGCTTTGTTCATATATGACACTCTTTAAGGTTCTATATAGAACCGAAATTGGTTCCATATAGAACCCTATATATATATATATATATATATATATATATATATATATATATATATATATATATATGGAACCCAATGGTTCTAATATGGAGCCAATTTTAGTTCAGTGAAGAAGAACCCCCTACAGAATGGTTCTATATAAAACCTTTAGGGGCGCCATAAATGAAGCAAGCAATATAACCCTTTTTGGTTCTATCCAGAACCTTTTTTTCTAAAAGTGTAACCTTAAATCAAGAACAAAAAGCGCATTTTTGTTTTCTTGAATGTAAGGGAAATCGCTCAGTTCTGCCTCCAGGACAAGACTCATAACAATAAACGTCAACCTGCTGAAGGATGCGGCAAGGCGACGCACCTGATGGATGGAGCCCTTGCGCGCACCGCGCCTCTCTATTTCCTCGCTCCTCTATCCTCCCCAGAGCTCAAACACAACAACTTATTACTTCTAATCCCCCGACTGTCACCAAATCACCTGCACGAAACAAGAATATAATTTGTTAAACTGGCATTTCTGCAGATGGAAGATCGATTTTCTCTTTAGAATTCTCTAATTGAGTGAATACAGACGCCTTGATGACTTAGATTCACCCCCAGACCTGGGAGAAGAAGAAGAAAGAGTCAACAAAAATCATCCTCCGTGTTATCTCTCTGCACCGTGGCCCGAGACGACAATGCACGCGGGAGAATGAAGGGCAGGCGGAGACGACGGGCAAAAGGCAACACGCGGTGTCTCTAGCGTGCAACTCCCGATGCGCGAGCGAATGCCCAAGGCCCCTGTTGAAAAGAGAGAGGTGCACTGGAAATCTACAGCTCCAATACTGCGTATAGAATTACATTTGTTTTTCTTGTGGTTTTATTAAAAGTCACTCCTCATCTCCAGAGTGCGTGAAAATGTCTACTTTCCACTCAGATGCGCCGCATTAACTTGCAGGTGGCGAATTTGTTTGTTTGTCTATTTTTATTTCTGTGCTGGATAAGATTGATGTTGTTATGGGGATCTCAGCCAGGAGAGAAGCCACTCTGCTTTGCTCCTCGTTGTTTACCCTAATTACAGCCTTTTCAATTCAGTGAAACGAGGACCTTCATCTGACACACACACGTACACACACAAATTATAGGTTACAATTTCAAATTATAGGTTACAATTTCGTTGGAGAAATAGGCCTAAAAGTGTTCATAACAGCGATGTTCCTAATACGAAAAAATAAACACAGTGATAATAATAATAATAGTAACAATTATTATTATTATTTGTATTATATTTACAGCGTTTTTTTTCTTGTGTACTATAATGTGCTTTCGATTTTATGATTTCAAAGTTTTCAAACAAAGATGTTTCTGTATGACTAACTCGTGATTTTTTTTCTTCTAGAAAATGGACTAACATGCTAACAATAAACAATAGCATATATAGGCCTATTGGAGAGAAGCTATTCATTTTTGTTCCGTTTTTGTTCCGTTTTTATTATTATTATTAGGCTATTGTTATTGTGATTATAATTAGCATATGGCTATTATTATATTCAGAAAGGGTTAGGCCTATGGTGATACAGTGTAGGTTACTTGCAACATTCCACGGGTGTAAACCCACTGAAAAGAGGACTTTTTGTTGCACCAGGAAATGGTTACATTTCTTCCCACAAATGAATTTGATAAAATGCTTTGTTTTACTCCACGTTTCGCAAATAAAGCTTGAAATCCCTGTGCTTAGTTCTGGGGGCAGGTATTGGCTTACAGAGATTCAATCTATAGGTATTGTACGAGTTAAACTAGCTGAATAAATTGTATTAGAGGGAGCCAATGTGTTTTCAGCCTAGCTAGTGTCTTTCTTTGTCCCTGGTCAACAATCTGAAACCTATTTATTAGGGGAAAATAACTTCATCCGCCATGAAAGTCCAATGTTGGCCATTTCCAGCACTGTAGAAAGGAATTTAATACAGGGTCACTTTCGACACAAAGACACATTTTCATATAGCCTAAATGTGTATTTTGTAGCCTACATGGTATCAATAAAAGTGCAGTTTAATGCATTATTGGAGCACCATGCCACTGCGTCTGCCTCTTGGCGTTTTCCCGGGTTAAATATGAGATGGCGCACGGAAATGAGTCATTCACTTTTGTGTACAGCCATAAAAGCCGTGAGCTATCGAAAAGTCGTAAAAATAAGCGCGCAATCAATCACACGCAATGGTGCAGTTCTGACGGAGAGGCGAACACCAAACAAAGTCATGATTTTAAATTATCGTTATGGTTTCAGCGCACAATCCAAGACTGCCTAAACTGACACAGGTAAACTGTTAACATATTAAATAATATTATTACGATAATTGATGCTGAATAGGTATACGGCAAATACAATTAATATGCTCTTCGAATAAAAATAGGGAAAGAACAACACAAACCCGGACATCTTGAATAACGCACACATTCTCTGCTCTGGCGCTTTAATCCACATTCTGCGATATTACAGGTATGAAAAAGAAGAAGAACAGACAATTGTTTCCAAATTTAATCCACACTCTTCTCCTTTTTTTCTAATTTTCAGGACGAGCGGTAGATAGTTACCCTGTGGTTGCGTGGCGCATAAGGGATTGCTGTGACCCCAGTGTGTCCGAGATTGTCTGGTGCTCCCCGGTCGGTCGTGACACCAGATTGCCACTAGATAAAAGATGAGCCGAGCTAATTCAACCCGGGATGGGCTGGGAGAGGACCCCAAAGTGCCCCAAGTTTACGCTCGGGCGCTTCCTTTGTGTTCCTTCCAAAAAGGCACCATTCACTATAGAACAAATGAACTAGCTTTCACAAAACGTTCCAACATCTGTGTGGAGCCTGTTGGAGTCTTTTGTCTCCCTTATATATTTTGAAAACGTGGTGTGTGACAAGAAGCTAGTGCTAATTGGTATAATGGCGGTTTATTTACAGACTGCATTACAGACCTTTTTATACCTGCTTTGTCTGACTGAAATGAATACGCTTAATTTGGGCAGATTAAAAATCAATACCGTGAAAAGTAATTGGCCAACTGCAAAGTGTTCAGAACATGATTTTGTGTTCGTGTGTGTCTGTTCTAGTGCGACAGGTTTGCGACCCACGTGTGTGTCTGTTCTAGTGCGACAGGTTTGCGACCCACGTGTGTGTCTGTTCTAGTGCGACAGGTTTGCGACCCACGCCTTCAGCGGAGATCTGCTCTCTCCTCTATCAAAAGGAAACATTCCCAGATCATGTTCAGCCACAGCTCAGTTTCCACTTTCCGCCGAATTATGCACTTAATTTGCTCACATATCATTTACAATAAGTCCCTCCCTGCGTGACAGTCGAGCCTCAACAGTACTAAATCACCTCTAATTTATACTGATTTTACTCTAATAATCGTAATAAAAAGCTTATAGATTTGGCACTAATTACATAAAAGCCTAATGATGTGGAAAATTACTCTGGTTAGAAATATATCGCTATTCTAAACTTTGTTGGCTGACTGAGGAATCAGAGGCATTAGCAGAGGTTCACTTCGTGTCCAATAGGCAGGACTGACTAGGACACATTGGATATAAGAAGTCGAAAATGTCTGGTGAAACTAAAAATATCCACGGCCGTTTACAATCAAATAAAAAAAACGAAGAAAAGGGCCGTGCTATTAAAACAAAAACCATTGACCCACTTCAACAGACTCACATTACATAAACCTGACCTTAAATTGGGTTATACGATGTAGTGTAAAATGCACACTCAATGCTTTCATACTCGGGCTATGTGTATGCTTAATCTAATTTGAGGCATTTGTTTGTGTAAGAAATATGTTGTGTCATTCACACGCCAGAAACGATGTTAATGTAGCCACAGAGGCTGTTAAGGCGGCTAAATCGGTCGTTGTTCAAACCTGGCCCATATACTATAGAGGAGGGCAGAAACAGCACGCACAATTAAACAAATAGCACACTGATCCAGCTTCTCAATATTAAATCATGTGATTTTATTGGATATAATTTGGAGTTGAAATCAAAGCCAATTACAGAAATTAGGAGAAATGAACTTGTGAATGTTGCTAGATTTGGGAATTGGCGTGGCTGGCTGCTCAGGGTTCTCGAGGTGGCTGACATATCTCGAGCTTCAAATCTGATTGGCTTTCCTTTGAAGAAGCTCATGGGTTCATTCGGTTGTTAGGCGCCTCCCCGTTTCTCTAAAGGACATTATAATGCAAGGAACCTTCTTTTTTAACCACAAACCGAATTTGCTTTCATTTAGGCTATATATATTTTTTAAATAGGTTAAAGTCATAGAGATTTTTTTGGGAATAGCATTTCGCCCTGGAGCGGTGCGCAATGCTTTCGCACGCCGACCTCCTGGATGCTCGCCTCGGTGAGTTATCATCGCCAAACTCCGGTCTTCAACTCTACTGTAAGCTGGAGGCACTTCTAATCTAAATCAAGCAGAGAAAATTGACAATTTGTTTCTTATTTTATCTTAATGTCATTTAAGTGAGCTAATTCAATGGAAAAGTAATTATTATTATTATTATATTACTGCGTAATTTGATTTAACCGTTTTCTAAATTATTGACGTGATGGAATGGAATTAAGGAGTCGATTATTCGGTGAATGCTAGTTGTGTGCTTGTTTGAATGGCATTTAGTCTCTGGTTTTATCCATACTGCAATGTCCACTTCGATGTTTTCACCGTGTTTTTAGAAAATATCATTTTGTAAAATAACCAAATGTTCAACCTACTCTTTGCATGCATTGGCAAACTATAGCCTGTATTCCTCTCTTGCCAGACTTTGACAGATTCGTGAAAGTGTCACTTGCAATAGCTTAACTAAACAATGTATTTTCAGGAAATATCTTATAAATTATATATTTTTTCCTTTAACACAGGGTAGGCTATTGCATTATGCAAAAAATAATTGTGACATTGCCTTTAAATTCTGACCGGGTGTTGTGTCTATCCAGGGATGAAGGATGCCGCGGCGGAGCTACTGGGACACAGGGAGGCTCTAAAGTGCAGACTAGGCGGTGGAGTGGGATCTGACCCCGGCCACTCCGGCGAGCTAGCCCCGGGGCCAGACACCGTGGAGGGGGCTACCATGCTCCCTGGAGACGATATCAACAACGGAGGATCCAACCCTTCCGGCATGCAGGTCAACAGTAAAGAGCAACAGGACAAGCAACAGCAGAATAACTCCAGCCAATCCGGAGGAAGTCAGAGTCAGAAACAGAAGCGCCACCGGACCCGGTTCACCCCGGCCCAACTTAACGAACTGGAGCGCAGCTTCGCCAAAACGCACTACCCAGACATCTTCATGAGGGAGGAACTGGCACTACGGATCGGCCTAACGGAATCTCGCGTGCAGGTAACGGAATCTCGCGTGCAGGTTTGTTTGTGATACGGGTTGGGAAATGTGTGTCTCATAGAGAATGATTTAGAAGCAAGAATAATACAGCTGTAAGAGTAGTGTATTAATACTTCATACAAATATGTAATGAAATGTGTAGGCGTATGTATTAGCCCTTTTAACCAAACACGAGAACGTAGGCCTAAATATGAATAGTCAATGGCTATTATCATTTCGCTTTATGTAGGACCTAAACAATAACAATATTTGATATTTGTAACTAGGCAGAACGGCTAATTGCAAAGTAAACCTACATTATAGTCTAAATTAACATGAGGAAAATATTCAACTCTCACATAAGTGCCACTATAACATAAGTAGCCTGCATCTAAAACATATACAGTGTAGCCTATAGAAGGAAGTACAATAATATATACATTGATACTGTGTGATAAATATCTCAATAGAAATGTATAATAATCTAAAATATTTGCCCTTTTATTACCATCGAACCAAAACGACAGCGCAAGAATAATTAGCCACGCCTTGTGTTGTTTCATCTTCCTCGAGGAGACAATTTTTTTATTTCCTTGTATCAAAATAATAATATCATACATCTGATCCACGATTGTATTTTGTGAGTGTTTTGTTTCTGTTCAAAGTATTAGAAAATGCAAAATAGGCTAGAAGGTAAAATCCCTCCCTGACCAAACTGCTTTGGGCGCGCGAGCTGTCCATGGTGCTGAAACGAACGCGCCAGGTCGATTCGCGTGAAACCAGATGCATGTGTTTGATTCATACAATACACTTGTCCCAAAAATATGTTATTCAAGACAGAAATTAGAAAACTAAGATTTTAAGAGATATAATTTTCCAGAAACAAACGGAGGGAAATGCAAATAAATATTAAAACAGCTTTTAACTAGCCTATTATCAAAGTTGCTTTAATAAATTGATTTGGATATAATTTAAATGTCACGAGGGTACGTAGGCCTATTTATAATATCTGTCAATCACAGATTTGTGGGCTACATGTGGAAAAATTAAGGACATCTAATGTAGGCCTAGGTATTTGCCTATAATTCATGAAAATAAATGAAAAATTATTCACGAAAGTAAGATTTGTATGTAGGCTATATTTTTGTATACATATGAGTGTATTTTTTAATGTATGCCCCACTCATTGTATCCAAATAGATATTGCATTTTACATGGCAAAAAGTGACTTCATTTAAGATATTAGGCATGGTAAAAAAAAATGTAGGCCTACTAACTATGGAATAAGCCACTTAAAACTCGGAATTGGCCAGATAAAAACAAGAGGCACTTTATTTGGGAACAAAATTGGTTCTTAAAATCTAATCACGTTTCGTGTCATTTTCCTATTGGAATTGACATATTCATGCGTTCTCATGCGAAATGAAAAGGAAACGATCTTGCTTTATTATACCCTCACAATTAAACTCAATTAAAATGTAATTACTTTATTTTATTTCCCGTTACATTCCATAGCTCGCCAAAATAGCACACAAGATGAATTCAAGAACAGCGCGACATTGCAGTTGTCTTTGGTCATTGTCTGATGCATTGTCGTTCATGACCAAGTAGCCATTTTCAGGGTGATAGTGCAATAAAACCAAATCCATTATTATCCACCAATTTCAGAATTATTTATTACAATGGGGGCTTATGAACCAGCAATGAAAAATGCAGACGAGTCGTTCACATGTGAAACAACCGTGATATAATCATCATTATTGCACGGATGAATTCGGTTAGGAATAGTTGATTTACATAAAGCAAGAATTAGCGAAACGATGATCCCTTTATAAAGCCCATCACCAATGATAATAATACTTCTGAACCAGCGGGTAAAAATAGATCTGGGATGTTTCGAATGAGGAGGCGCACGCAGCTCGCGCTGTTCTCTTGTGGAATGGGCCTGTCAGAGTTCCACGTCTTAATGGCGGACTCGCTGAAAGTGTACTCTGTCTTTTAAACGGAATGAGAAATAGCATTTTTTTATTTATTTGAAGTGTAATGCATTTGAGGCTGGATTTCACGGCTGGCTACTCTGGGGGAAAGATTGGCCTCTTAATACAACGGCCCAGTTTCTCAACCAAATCTTCACATTAATCATCGTCGATAGCCGGGTTACTATAGTCATATATGAGATCTATATAGGCCTAGAACGTCTCTCCCAAGGACCCGCGGAATAAACACTGGTGATCCATTTATAACGCCTTTATAACGCATTTACTTCCGAAATACTGATATTATTGTTGTTTTGTGTAGGCCAATAGTCAGTGTTTATATCCATGTTATGCATCCAATTGGTTAAAGCAGAATATGTGTTGATATATCAAATAAACAGAGCTACTAATCATTAAAATAGTAAACTGGTTTCGGATATTTTAAATTCATAACAAAATAATGGTCTATAATAATAGTTGCAATAACACATTTTCAGCTGAGATGACCACCTCCCCCATAGGCGTATTAGTTTAGACTTCATGGAAATGAATTTTTATTTTCTGACGTAGCCATTTTTATTTTCTGATAACCTAGAGGTGTTTCGGTTATGCACTAATGTAGGCATGCCACAGACGATTTACTGAAATGGATTTTGGCGTAATGACATAGAAGCTATCAAAACCTTCGTTTATGGCATATCATTTAATCAGTTATATCATGTATAGTGTTATCCAGGGATTTCCCCTGGTAGAAAGAAGATGTGTAATGGCAATATCTGAGTTATGTGCTACCTGCTTAAGAACATAAAACGCTTTCCCGTGAGTAAAAGTGAGCATATACAGAAATGTACAGTAGACCTATTCATTGTGTCTCAAACTGATGACACTGTAGCCAGATGCTAACCCATCTCTCTCTCTCCCTCTCTCTCTCTCTCTCTCTCCACTCCAGGTTTGGTTCCAGAACCGACGTGCCAAGTGGAAGAAGCGCAAGAAGACCACCAACGTTTTTCGCAACCCGGGGACGCTGCTGCCCACCCACCACGGCCTGCACAGCCAGTTCAACTCTGCCGCTGCCGCCGCCGCGGCCATGGGCGACAGCCTATGCTCCTTCCACGCCAACGACACACGATGGGCTACGGCAGGGATGCCAGGCGTCTCTCAGCTGCAGCTCCCTCCAGCCCTGGGTCGCCAGCACCAGCATGCCATGGCGCAGTCCCTGTCCCAGTGTAGCCTGTCCGGTCCACCACCCAACTCCATGGGGCTATCCAACATGTCGTCGAACGGATCCGGGCTCCAGTCTCACCTCTACCAGAACCCGTTCCCTGGAATGGTCCCGGCCTCCTTGTCCGGTCCCACCAACGTGACGGGCTCGCCCCAGCTGTGTAGCTCCCCAGAAAATGACGTCTGGAGAGGGACGAGCATCGCCTCCCTGCGGCGCAAAGCGCTGGAGCACACAGTATCCATGAGTTTCACTTAGTAGCAACCACGAATCCAACGGCCTCGTTTTACGCGTTTTTGTTTTTACTTCGTCTTCTTCTATGATTTTTTTGTTTTAATGTTGAACCCATCCAGCCAAATACAGCTGGACAAGAATGTGAACGTCTCCAAGCAAAAAAAGCAACAGGAAAACAACAGCCCTATTCCCCAGTTTTGTTGCCAAACTAATACTGAAACGAAACCATTTGATGGTGGATAAATGGCTAAATGTTTATCTTATTAATTTATGATGTGCATGTATTGATGACAACTGTATTTATTTTACATTTATAAATGCCATATTTATTTATTTACTTATCAACGTATTTATTTATTTATACTTTTTTTAAATATATATATAACACCTCGTTTTCGTTTCATTCCTTTCTAACAAAATAGTAGACCACTGATATTTGCCACTGGAGTTTCTAACAGTTTCCACAGGCCGATGGTCGAGGGTATAAAAACTGTAAAAAAATAAAAATAAGAAAGCTCATTTTTATTGTCATCTGCTGCACAGCATGCGACCGACCATGATGGGCCACGGGCATGCGCCGTGCACGTGCAGATATCACACTTGGAAGTTTTCTTTTTTTGTGTGGAAAGCGTCAAAAGATGAATAAAACGGAAAAGAGGGAGACACGTGACCATCTCAAAGGAATCACGCAACATGGAAACGAACTTGACTGCATGTGCTGGCCAAGGCAAATGTACGGAAACACCATAAATAAGACAAGAAAATCGACTTGAATATAATCTGTTATATAGGATGTTTTGTGTAGAGGAAGCATTCTTGACTTGTTCCCATTTGGTCAGTTTGTGATATGTTCTAATCTAAATTATTGTATGTGCTTATTATCAAATCTGAATTTCTTAAATGTTTGATCTTATACTGAACAAACCATTTCGTTTCATGGACATGTTTATATCAATTGACTGTAAATGAACAAATTAAAATCATTTTCAATATGTCACATCACGAATCAACCTCCTTTTCTTGAACGTAACGCATGCGTCCAGCCTGTAGAAATCGATCAAATAGTGTGACCTAATGTTTATTTGGACATCCCTGAAATGAATCACGGGGACGCAGGCGCAGTCCCCGGTTTCCGGTGATATACGGTGTAATAAACAGGAAAAACGATTATCAAAACATCAGACTCTATCTAACAACGAGCTGCAATTAAACTATATTCGTCCAATATTTATTGCTACTGATATTTCACCAACGTAGGCTACTTATGGAATTCCACCCCCAGACTCAAGCAAAGCGAGTGGCCAAAGATGTGGGCGTGTTATGGATATGAAAGCTCAAAGCAATGGAGAATTTATATTTTTGTATTTGTAGATGCAAAATCCATTTCTATAACATAAATACGTGTTTAGTAGCGCACCCCTTTCAAAACAACAAGGGTTTTTGCAGAACCGAATGACATCCTATCCAACCAAATATGTCACGTACATGCGACCCAGCCACGAGCCCTCCCGTCTCTTCCCGTCTCGCTCCGTTGACGGGTTTGACCTTAGAGTTGATTGATAGCCTACTACAGCGCTGTTAACGTTGATTGTACAGGCTTATATTTTGTTTTGTCATGTCAATGTATATCACGGATTCATTCATCAAGCCCAGACTTGGAGCAATCTCGCCTGCATCAACGCACGTCCATACGGATAATCTCCCCAACAAAACGGCGACAAGCACTAACACGTTGTGTACAGCTGCATAATTTACATCGCCACTAGCAGGACATCAAATAGGGGAGCGAGCTACTCAACTCTACACCTATTTTATCCCCTGTGTTTGTGTGTGTGTCTTTTGGAGCCATTGATCTATGTGACCTTCTGTTCGTATGACAGTATACTGTGTCTATGGTTGGATCTTGGGAGCATGGGACTATCTAGAGAGCAGACATACAGTACAATACCACTGGGCACAGACGTCAGTGTCATTGGATTTAGGTTAAAAGTTGGGTGGGAATAAAATACCTTACATGTATGACTTTTTTCAAATCCAATCAGGTTTCCATTTTGATTCAACGTCATCACGCTGCATTTTTTTTTTTGACGTGGAAACAACGTTGATTCAACCAGTTTTTGCGCAGTGGGATGTCACCGTATGAGAGGCATTGGGGCTGGATTCAATCCATATCGCAGAAGTTTCGTGATATTGATTTGAATCCAGCCCTTGGTTAATCCACTATTGTATTTCCATCCACCACAGCCAAATGAGTTCATTTTAAATCATCATCATCATCATCATCATCATCATCATATTAGAATAGTAATGTTGTCTGGGGTTGGGCAACAGAAGATAGTATGGTTAATAAAACCCAGTCGCTTTTCTTTGACTAGGCTGCGTTCAAGATCTACCCATTGTTGCCTCAAC